>NC_034413.1:70241460-70415392 GCF_002078875.1 Numida meleagris | reverse complement strand
GCGCTGCTGCACGGCCGCGTCCGCGGTGACCGACGGCGGCGGCGGAGGAGCGGCGGCGGCGGCGGCGGCGGCGACGGACGAGCGGAGCCTCTACATCATGCGGGTGGTGCAGATCGCCGTGATGTGCGTCCTGGCTCTCACCGTCGTTTTCGGCATCTTCTTCCTCGGCTGCAACCTGCTCATCAAGTCCGAGGGCATGATCAACTTTCTGGTGAAGGACCGGCGGCCGTCCAAGGAGGTGGAGGCGGTGGTGGTGGGACCGTACTGAGCGCCGCGCCCCGCGCCCCGACGAGGCGGCCCCGCACGGAGCGCTCCGCCGCAGCGCTGCCCGCGCCCGTCCGCGCCCCGCTCCGAGCGGCGCCGCGGCCCCGAGGTGCGGGGAGAGCCGCGGTGCCGAAGTAAAACGCGCTCTGATGGCAACAGGTCTGGGCTGCTCATTTCCTTCGCGTTAACGGCCGGGCTGCTCGCGGCCGGGGAGCGGGAGGGAGCGGGGAGCGGCGGCGGCTCCGCGGGGCGCTCGGGACGCGGCGGGACCCCGCTCCGGCCCCGCAGATCGCGGCTTCGCGGCCCTGTGCGCCCCGTGCTGCCCCTCCAGGACGGCGGCACCGAGGCTTTTTATGAACGCAGCCGAAAGCCCCGCCAACAGGTGACTTGTCACAGCCGCGTTTAGGGGGGAGATATTCACTCTCTGATCATTTTTTTTTTTACTCCGTCGTCCGTTTCCACCGTGGGGATAGCAGAGCATCTTTCTGTGAGAGGCTGGCAGCGCTGTTTGTCACATCCCCCGGGGCCTGGAGTGGTTGCCAGCCAGAAATCGATTCGGCCACATTGGCTTTAGGAGCAGCGGACGCGGCACAAGCGCTGGGGATGGGTGCCGAAGGGCTCCGGCTCCCGGAGCCCCGCTCGTTCCGCAGCACCGCTCCGTGCCTGGCAGGGTCCCGAGGGGCTGCCCCGTTGTCCCTCGGTTTATCCCGAGCTGGTCAGAGCACGAATCATTACAGACATCGGCCGGAGACGCTGAGAGAAGTTTCCTTTTCGGTTGTTCGTGGTGAAATGTAGCATTTACAGCGAGCAGCGGAGCTTAGGTCCTTTCTGGGTGGGGGAGTGAAATCCAGCTGGAGCCTGAGGCAGCCTCCTGACGGAGAGTGAACTTTTGGTAGAAAATGAGACCGAGCAGGATTTCGCAATGTGGTGTAATTCCCTGAGATGAGCAGAAATCTCAGCTGTGTACTCATTTAAGGGAAAGAAAAAGAACAGATCTGCCTGTTCTCCCGGGAACAAATATGCTATGGAATTTGTCATTAAATCAAAAGAAATGTTACTGAGCTACCCATCGGCTGAAATGTTAGGGAGAAACGTAACCAAAGCTCTCCTCCCTTCCTTACCCCTTAGTGCTGGAGGAACGTGAGCTAATGCAGCATTTAAAGATAATAAAATAAGAAGGAAATCTCCGAATAGAGATGTTCTGCTGATTACAAAACATCTCCGAGTTGTTAACTCGCGTCACTTGGTGGTAATGCAGCACAGTCGTTCCTGCCTCGCTAGCAGGGCACTGCGTATCTGAGCACTGGTTGAGGGCTAGATTCGTTAAGTATTCTTTATTAATTATAGCAAAGTGTAAGGCACTTTAATTAACATTCGCCAGAAGCCACAGTTTTTTTCCAATGCTGTAAATCTGAGGTATGGTCCAGTCCTGTAGCAGTGCAGAGTCAGCCCAGGATGCAGCTGCCCATGGCCCAAGGACATAACATGAGAGCCCTCAGGCAGCACAGCACTTCCAGCCCATTGGTAAGCGTTGGGCATTGGATGGCCAAAGCCACACCAGCTCCAATTTAAACTCCAGCCAAGGGGTGGTTCATTGATGAGCGTCCCCATTCCTCTGTAATGTTTCCGTTCGTGGCACTCCCAGAGGGGCAGTGGTAGGGCTGGGCGGCCCTCAGTCATTACCAATGGGTGTGAGCTCTCTGGAGGACATCTCCAAGTTGTGTGGGGTCCTGCGATGCCCAGTGGCTCTGAGGGGGGCTTTCCAGAAGGGCCCTCTCGCAGGACTCATGGCAGGACCTGGCTGCAGCCTCTCGATGGCTGGTTTGGAGACAGTGAGCCCCAAAATCCATACAGCCCCGACCAGAAAGGGGCAGCTGGGGTAATTCCTTACACGGTCACTCCTTGAGAATCATAGGATGGTAGAGTGGTCTGGGTTGGAAGGGATCTTTAAGCCCATCCGGCCCCAACCTGTGCTGTGGGCAGGGTCACCTCCTGCAGACCAGGTTCCCAAAGCCCCATCCAGTGCAGCCTTGAGCACCTCCATGGACGGGGCATCCCCAGCTGCACAACATCAGCTACTGATGCAGTGAACTAAAATGCGTGAGCTCAACCCCCCCAAGGCAGGGCTGGAGCAGCCTCACCTTAGGCTGGTGCACATCTGGAGTGCTTTACTCTCTCAAAGGTAGAGCAGCAATTTTGCCTGGGTGGAAACAGTGTCCAAGGAGTGCCCATGCAGCAGAGCCTCGGAGAGAGCTCGGCATCGCTGCCCGTGTGCAGAGCATCCTCGTGGGCCCGCACATCCCTGGCTCATAAGCAGTCTTCTTTGCTTCCAGCTGGCCGGGTGCACAGGCTGGGAAACATGAGATAATGGATTTCACTCTTCCAGCTCCAACTGTGCACTAATCTCCCGGAACAAAGACCGGGATGTGTCTTAGCCACTTCCCAACAGCCAGTGGCGTTCAATACTTTAAAAGGGACACGCTTATTACAAACGCACCGACAGCTGCGATTGCTTTTAGATAACCCTTCGAGGTACTCAGGCTCTATCCCTCTCGATGGCCATACAATTTTAATTGTATGCTTCCCACATCTTGTTCATAATCAAACAGTGCCTGAACGGTGCACGCCAGCAGCTGAGATCTGCGCGATGCAGGGTTCACATTCAGGCAAAGGTTTTAACAGCAGGTTGGCTTGAAGAAGGAAAACGAGATCCTGCTGTTTGTTGGCAGTTACAGAAGCAAAACATTCCCAGAGTGACAGGCACAGCACTGTGGTTTCGGGGCCTGTGTCCATCTGTGATCACACACATGTGGGCGCTGGGCTGACGGCGGGAGACCCACGGAGCGCTGGGTGCTGGCTGGGGCTGCAACTCTATGGAAGCATCTCCTGCAGACACTCAGGTTCACATCCAGGTGGGCAGCCACTCTGAACACACAGGGTCTGAGCCTGGGTTACATGCCACTGAAGAGTGAATCACTGCAGATGCTGCTCTCCTCGCTCCCCTCTCTGTGCATGCACAGCTCTTTCTGCTGCGCTGATTTCAGCAGACGGTGACACGCGGCCCCGAGGGACATCACATCTCTCAGCTCTTTGATATCATAATGCAGCAGCATCCCCTCCATAGTGAGGGCTTAAACTTGCTCACTTTCTGCAAGCACACCGCTCCCTGCTGTGTGCCCCGGGGCTGCAGCCAGCTCCCCACTGCAGGCCCAGCACTGCGCTGCTCCCACCTCCTCTGCACCAATGCCTCCCAGCACTGGAACAGCGATGTGGAACTCTTGGACAAAAGACAAGGGAAGCCAGCAAGCAGCAAGGAGTGGACAGCATGGGAAAAAGCACCAGGAGTGGTTCTCTGATGTTAAACAAGTGCCTGGTGAATTGGTGACTTCGTAGCACCCACATTTGGGAGACCAGTGGGTTTCCAAACAACAGTGGTGTCCATGGGAAGCTGAGGCACCAGCGCTTGCTTGGGTGAGGACGATGCACATCCACGTGCAAAGTCTCAGCAGCTCCATCTTCCCTCTTTCCTCCTGCATTTAAACCCAGAGCGAGTGACCTTGGAGGCCATGCACTTCATCCTCTCTGCAACGGATCTGGGGGGTCGGCTCCTTTTATGGGTCACCTTTATTTTTTTTTAATGCCAAATAATAGAGTGCTTGTAGCTGGATAGCAGACCCCAGGGAAAGGAACCGGAGGGAGCTGGGCTGGCTCGGGGCAAAGCGTATCCATCAGCCCGGCCACGAGCCGCTGGGGACCCATTCTGCAGCTATGGAAGGTATTTTTAGCACATGGAAAAAAAGTGTCATGAGCACATGATATGAAAAATACACAAAGCCATCTATCACGTTTATGTCCTTTATTCTAGCATAGGCAGGTTGGGCCTTGCTCAGCCCTGCTGCCCTCTGGGTGCTGTGCGCTGCACAGGAGCCAGGCTGCCCTGCACCTGCATGGCGTGGCACTGCTCCGTGCTCATGTCCCGTGTGACATCTCCTCAGAGCACATCTGATCATTGCCTTTGTTGTAGCTGCCTTCATTTCTGTCTGTCACTGACATTGCAGACAGAAGGAAAAAATGCCCATCTGAGCTGAAACCTCACGTGGGCTTAAAGGAGCAGAGTCCTTGTGCTAAGGGTTAATAGGGTGGGGAGGGTCAGGTGGGACACCAGGAAACATTGCTTCTCCAAAGAGCGGTCGGGCACTGGCACAGCTGCCCAGTGTGTGCGGGGGTCCCTGTCCCTGGGGGTGTCCCAGAGCTGTAGGGATGTGGCACTGAGGGACGTGGGCATGATGGGGTGGCTGGGGATGGGCTTGGGAATCCAAGAGGGCTTCTCCAGCCTTCAGGATTCTATAATTCTATGATTCCATGAGAGCCTAGACAATTGGAAATGCCAGGATGTAGAGTAATCTCTGCTGGAAAGGTACAAAAATTCTTTTACCCTGAGAATATATTCCCTACAAGACTGCATTCACCAGAAGCTGCTCCTCTGACACAACCTCTCCATCACTCTTAGGAAATTCCATCATTCCGTTGACTGCTGTGCTTTGGAAGCTACAGGAACGAGAGGCGCCAACCGTGTTGTAAATATTAACTACGCATGAGAACTACTCACAGGTTTTCAAGCAAAGAGAAATTCAAGCTGAATGAGAACCAGCAAGTTCAGGACATGGAGGGAGGAGCAGTTCCCTTTAATTCACCGAGCTCCCCAGAACAATGGAAGCTCTGACAGCAAATGAGGAGCTCCCAACCCAACTGCCAATGAGGGCATTTGTGTGTATAATGGAACTGCTACTCACAGCATTCAAAATACGTGTTCAGAGTTTCACAAACCCACTCCAACTTTCATTACAACCCCTGCATCACAAACAAGGCCTTCATCTCCCTCTCCCTTTGCCAAATATTAACTCAGAGATGATGGAGAGTACGTGTTTGAGATGGCATGGCTCTCTTCCCACCAGCTGAGCGACGCGATGCTGCCATTCCCTATGTGCCCCCCGCCCCATAAGCACCGCATAACTCCAGTGTGCTGATGTTCACGGGGGGCAAAGAAAAGAGGAAATTGTGTCTTACCTGCAGCAGTTTTGTTTCTGCATGCTCCATTTGCTCGCTGTCGCATTGCCTCCTGTCCAAGTGGCACACCGTGACCGCTTTTATACATAAATACTGTCTTTAATTTGAACCAAGCGTGTCCACGGGATATTTGTAGAGTGAGAAATGTATCGCTTTAGGAAAAAAATACGGCGTTAGTGAAAAATGGAGCACAGCAGGTATTAGCTAATGATACCTAGCATTTGTCGTATCCTGGGCAGAAAATGAAACCGCACACATTAATTAAAAGCAGGCTTTGGGGAAAACAGGGTAAGCTTGTGCTACAACACCAGTGCCACAACTGCAATAGCTCTGGAGTCGATGAACAAGCAGTGCCCTGCACCTCGGTGATGCTGAGCTCCACACCGTGACTTGCCCTCATATTGATTACAAGGAAGGGTTTTAGCGAGGCACCGACCCCTCAGATAATGTGACTGCCATGGATTCAACCTAGTGCTTGGAGTTGAAAGTCCTGGAAGACTGTCGTGCTGTTAACCAGCCCAAGTGGGGCCAATGGCCCCTGCTCCACCAGGAGAGACAGGGTGCGCAAGGCAATCAGAGGGACTGTGTCTGGCACCTGAGAAGGGATGCAGTGATGAATGGAATAGCAAAGGGAGATCTTTGTAGTTGCCAGAAGATTAGAAACACCCTTTTTTTTTCACAGCAAAGCAGAACAAGGAGGGGTTACATCAGTACTTCTCCTGGGAGGCAGGTACATCGTGCCCATGGGCCTCCAGTTAGGTATAGGATGCTTGTGGAACGGCGTTTCCACCTGCAGATGTGTGCTGGATGGTACAGCACAAGTGACATGGTTTGGTGGGCATGGGGATGACGGGTTGGTGGTTGGACTCGGTGACCTTAGAGACTTTTTCCAACCCAGCCCCAGTTGGAAAACCTTGAGGAATGTGCAGCATCTACTAGCAACATGGAAGCAGTCTGCCTGGGGACAATGGGATTTGCCATGCTGAATCACAGAAACAAAGGGTCAGAAGGCCTGAGGGAGGATCCGGCCTACCCCTCATTGCACAGACAGGATAAAGTATATCTAAACTGCCCTTGGCAGACATTGGCTTCGTGTGCCTCTCTCAAAAGCCTCCAGAAGGGAAGGTGCCACCATTTCCTTGGATAACTAGTACCGGAGCTTCCCATCCCTACCAAAACCCTTTTCCTAAAATCTAAGCTCAGCCATCCTGACTGCCAATGGCCAGTTTGCCACAATCCATCTGCAGCAGCCTGGGAAAGCAGCAGCTCGTGCCTTTCCCTGCGTCACCTGCTGGCTGTCGGACAGGAAAGCAAGAATCTTTCTCAATTAATTCCTGCATTCCTTCAGAGCTGAGATTTTTCCCGAGCTATTTCCTATGTGGTAGCGAGGTGATCTGGCACAAGGGGAACATCTGCCTTGCAGAGATTTGCTCAGCAGGAAAGGAAGGGTGGGCACGTTCGTGGTGCACTGCAGCTGATGGCGACTGGAGGAGCGCTTCCAATCCTTCCTGCAGCCCTGCATTGGTGCCTCCTCCTCACAAATTGTACCCGTCTCAAACAAAACACAGTTCTTTGTCTTCTTTGGAAGACGCCAATCTATAATGCATGGATGTGGATATAAGTAGATCTGATTCGTGTTTTAACAAGCATATGAGTCATAGGAAGGTCTTGCCAAGGAGCATGGAACTCCTTGTTTGAGGTGACAGCATCTCTGTAGGCGCATATTGAAATCTATATGTTCACACACCATAGAGGTATCATCATTTTTTCTTCCCTTATTTCTTCCACTTTAAAATTTGATCATGTCTAGAAAAATATTAAATATTGAGTTTAATTTGTCTCCAGACTATGGAGACTCAGCACACCAACTCCAGTGTCCAGCTGTGGTTGGTGTTTGGAGATTACACCCTACCTCGAGTCAATCACAGATTTCTTTCTTAATCTAATTCTTAATAAGAGCCGCGGTGAAAGGCTCCCTGTCATCAATTTCCACTTCATGAATGAGACTTGCAAACTCAAAGCCTTGGAAGGTGGGCGTAACATTCCAGTAGCAGCCTCACCAAATCAGATATGGAGGCACCACCACCTCTCTGCCACATAAATCTGTACTCCTCTGTTTTAAAAAGTGTATGGATGCCAGTTGTTCTTTTGGTCCCAGTGTCACACTTCACTGTTACCTTCTGCTGATTAAATTGCTGAGACATAGAAAACCTTTGAAAACCATGGTTCCTAGGACATAGTCCAAGACATTACACATCCAGCCTACCTTCTCTATCCTTAAATATGTTTTCCATATTAAGCATCAAAATGCACATTGCATCAAGTGTAAACTTTGTCTGATAATTTCTGTCTTGTATAAAGCCATGTAGATTAGCAGCAGTTGTGCTGGTCTTCTGTAATTCATTATTTCTTTGTTTTGACGCTTCTCTGCCATGCTATGGATGGATGGATGGATGGATGGATGGACGGACAGGTGGATGGACGGACAGATGGATGGATGGATGGACAGGTAGGTGGATGGATGGACAGGTAGGTGGATGGATGGATGGATGGATGGATGGATGGATGGATGGATGGATGGATGGATGGATGGATGGATGGATGGACGGACAGGTGGATGGAGGGATGGATGAATGGATGGATGGGTGGATGGATGGATGGATGGATGGATGGATGGATGGATGGATGGATGGATGGATGCTTGGCTGCCATGCACACAGTTCTTAGGAGTGCTCCTCTGGTGCACTCAAAGCATTGGCAAATTGTTAAATGTGAAATTGCATTTTATACCTCTGGGGTTCTCCAAGTGGGCTGGAGCTCATTCTGGCAACATGCAGAGCCCTTAGCAAATGCATTACTTCTTTTCATCACAAATTTGTTTAATGTTTCTGCCTTTGCTCCCTGTGACTAACAGCAGTGTTGTTCCTATCTAGTAATCAAGTAACAATACCATAGGTAGTATTCTTTCTTTTAAGAACACATTTTCCTTCAAAAAGCTTTGCTGCACTTGTTCCTGAATGCCTTTTATCCTTTATTGTACTGCAGTGATTCCAATTCTTCCCATTCCTACAGTAAACACAGTTTTTCTGTTTGAGACAGGCTTTTAAGCAGCTGCTGTCACCTGTCAGGCTCAAATTGTACTGTGCAGGACACGCAAGCAGACCCGGCAGCAGTCCTGCAGTCCATGCTGAAAGGGGAACTAAGGACTTTTGTTCCTTCCCAACCTAAGGGTAAAACTACTCACCAAGCAGGAAGTAAGCATCTCATGTGTTGCTTATAAGAAAGCCACAATGCAAGATGGAACTTGGCCAGTAATTGCAGTGTTGTGCTATACTTGCCTTCCAGCCCAGATTCTGTTCATTTCTAATACATTTTAGAGAAACGATTGATAAGATGGAGACTTTAATCCAGCCCTGCACTGACTTAATGAGACTGAAAAACGAACATACTGCGTTGCTATAACCACCTGATAGGAGCACAGCACAAAGTACCCACAACAATATGCTGGAGCCAGAGTTCATTTAAGAGTCATCACGCATTCAGCCACCTGAGTGCTGCTGCCCTCCCTTACTTGATGAAAGCCCCACCAGTTTTGTTGGGAATGGAAATCTGAAGTGGGAAAATGGAAAAATGGCGGATGGCTGGACTAGGTGATCTTAGTGGTCGTTTCCAACCTTAATGCTTCTATGAGAAATGGGGCAGGCAAGCGTAAAACAGCTCTGGGAAGCAGGATATGCGCAGCTGAGAGAGGAATGCCGGGACGGCTGCGGAGGTGATGGATGGTCACACTCATGTACCAGGCACCCTTCCAAGGAACAGCAACCCTGGAAAAATTCCTCCCAGAGAGAGGGCTATCTACGGCTCCGTGTGCAGAGCGGGCACCGGGAGGTGGGAGAGGGGCTGAACGAGGCCCGTCAGTGCTTGGAGAGCAGAACGTGGCAGTCCTTAAATGGAGACAGAAGTGGTGATGTGCATGCGGGCTTTGGGGCCTTGGCATCCCCAAGAGCCTCAGCCTTTGCCTCTTCCTCCAGGAGTCACCAGCCAGGGGGGCCCAGCTGGGAGCGGACAAGGGGTTGTTTGATGGCAGGGTGAAGGAACGTGCCATAGCAGGGCTGGCCAGTGAGGGAAGTGAGGGGCAGACCCTTTCAGCTCCCAGCTCCGACAGCGCTGAGGCCTGATGGAGAAACAGTGCCCAGTGGGATGGGGGTTCCATGGGGGGTAATGGGAAACACCAGGGCAAACTGCACCAGCCCACTCCCCTGGTTCCAGGCAGGAAGGAAAGCAAAACATTTTAAGTCAGATGATGACCATTTCACAGAAATGACCAAAGGAACGTGCCAAATGAGAGCATAGCACTCTGACTGTGTTTTGCGGATGGACATTGTGCTGGGGAAGTGATTCAAGCTCTGTTTATATTCCCAGCGAGAGCTTTGCCATCCTCCAGTCCCCAAGGCAGATTAATGGGGAGAATTAATGTCGTTCTGGTCCTGCTGCTTCTATACAAAATGAGAAATCTCAGTGCTTCTTTTCCACCCTAAAGCAGCAACCCGCAGCACGTGGCCACAGGAGCAGGGGTGAGCAGAGCTCCATCCCCACCAGTAAACACATTCTGGTGGGAACAGGAGGGCTGGATGCAATCCGGGAAGATAAATCCACAACGAAATGGAACCGAGTTTTATAGTTTTGGGAGATAAGAGTAAAAGAAAGTGTGCTTTTAAGGAAAAAGAGAACGAGAGGGTATAGCCTCAAACTGCACCAAGGGAGGTTTAGATCAGATACTAGAAAATATTTCTTCTCCAAAAGAGTGGGAAAGGCTGCCCAGGGAGTGGGGGTCACCGTCCCTGGGGGGGTCCCAGAGCCATGGGGATGTGGCACCTGGGGATGTGGGCAGTGGGCATGGTGGGGTGGGAGGGGTTGGGCCTGGAGATCTGAGAGGGCTTCTCCAACCTTACTGACTCTATGACTCTAAGAGCTGGCTTACGTGTTTGGAAGAGGCAGACAAACAATGTATGCGCAACGGTCGCAGGTAAAGCCGCTGTAACTAATTCGTACCATTACGGATGAACCTGTCACCAGAACTGACACTGAAAATTAAATTCTGTATCTCCCTGCAGCCACACCAATATCGGCTGTGCTGAATCTGTGTTTAAAATAGGCTGAGATGAATGGCCCATCGTGTTGGTACCACCCAGCTTCCCACTCGCAGATCCTCTCCCCCAGTTCTGCCCCACAAGCGCTGCTTTTGCGCTGCCGCCGTGCAGGAAACAAGAGGAAAGCACCCAGCATCAAAATAAAAGCCTACAACGTGCCCAGATCTTTGACATTAGAGATGCATACCTTCCAAAGAGGAAGGGGACTGTGTAAGAAAAGAGATTCATGAGGGGACTGGCAGGAATGTTTCTCCTAGATGCATAAAATGCCTACATGCATGCTGAGAAAGGAAAACGGTGCCTGCTGGGACCGAGATGGCTGTGAAGCTGAGCAGTTTTTGCATCACACATCAGCCCTAAGCAGTAACTGCAGGGCAGCTGCCTGCAGCCAGCAGCAGGCTGGGCTGGCTCTGTTATGGGCTGGAGGAAAAGCTCCTGCTCTGAGAAGCTCTTTGTCACCCGCACTGAGGCGCAGTTCAGAAGGGATTAGGTCTTGCAGCCTGACCTGCAGTCACAGTCCTGGGAGCGCACGTCTTCAAGGGCTTAAAACAACAGAAATAAAAGCAGAGAGCTTCATCCCACTCCCATGTTGTTTAGCTTGTGGCAAGTGCGCTTGTCCCCTCTTCCTTGAGTCCTGCACCACAAACAATATTACTTTTCTCCCAGCATGTCCCCAGTGTGCCCCTAAAGTGTCCCCAGCACATCCCTGATGCACCCCCGGCACACCCCCCACTTGCCCCCAGCTCCCAGCCATACCCATGGCCCATTGCCTGCAGCATCACCCAGCATCACCGCACCGCCGTGTCCTCTCGGAGCAATCCCAGAGCACAGCACGGGCTGGAGTTGCCATATTTACACATAGGGATGTTCAAAGATGCCCTTCCAAGGTTCCAAGCACGTGTGCATCATCCGGGCATTATCCTTATGCAACCTTTTGAGATCTGGAAGCAGGCTGACTAGCAGCCAACAACTCCTCCCTGCAGAGCAGACCCCAGCTCCTCCAGCCTGGGTTGTGCTGCAGAATGGGAGCACCTAGTGCCTCACTCATCATTTTCCTCATTGACATCTTGATTCCTCCTGCTTGCAGACTGGATTGAGAACAGGAGGAGCCAACCGACCACCAGTACCATTTCTTAAATTGCCACCGTTTTTCCTAAGGCTCATGCAAGTGCAGCTTCATGGAACCACAGAATGATGAAGGCTGGAAAAGGATCCCCAAGCCCAACCCAACTCACCGTGCCCACTGCCTGCATCCCTCAGTGCTTCCTACAGCTCCTGCTGCATTTGCAAAACCGGCGCTGAACTCGCATGAAGGAAATAATGTATTTAGCCCAGTTAGAAACCGTTAATTTGAGGAACAGATGGAAACTGTTTGTTTGTCAGCCAGACACTGTCAGCTTGCCCTGTAATGGATACGGTGCATCTGTGCAGCACACACAGTTTTCAGCTCCTTGCTGCCACCGACTTCGCAGCACATATTTAAAGACCATTTGCAAACACTACAGAAGGAGCTTCGGGCATTTGCATATCACAGTGCTGGGGAAGTTTGTCGTCAGCCCTCTGGATGCTTTTGACAATACCCTTGTGGCACTGCGGGCAGTTTGTCACTCTTCACTCATCTGGCATTCACTAACGCAGCGGCAAAGCCTGGACAGCAAGAGCTATCACAGAATCGTGGAATTATGGCATCATTTGAGTATGAAGGGAGCACTAAAGGCCATCTGCAATGGACAGGGACATCTACAGCTTGAATAAAACAGAAAAAAAAAAAAAGAAAAGCAGCAGTTTGGGGCAGCCTGCAGGCTCTCATATTTCATTTTAAACTGAAAAGTAAGCTATTACCGTGTGGTCTTCAGCAAAAGATTAGAAATTGTCCAGGATATAGAGGAGATGAATAAAAGATAGGTCTTTCGACAGAAGAAAAATGAACAATAACACTAATCTGCTGTGGTCCGGCTCTCTGTGGGAAAGAGGTGGCAAATCTGTGCTTGTCGAGGCTTTTTGCTGAGTGTAATGTAATTTCTCAGGCATGTTGCTGGCTGATAACCGCGGCTGGAGGGTTTGTTTCATAAGAGTTTGGCATGGTCAGAAAGCTGCGCCTATGGTGGGCTCGCATCCGCTGATGAGCACCACAGGAGGAATGGAGATGCTATCTTTGCTGCGAGCACAGCTTTCTGAAAACCTCCCTGTAATAATTCTACTGAATAATATACCCGAACACAAAGCCCCGCAGAGAGCCTGCTCTAAGCTGAATTAAAAATCACAGATCAGAAGCTGATTTGAATCACAACTCATTAACACATGTAGAGATAAAGGGGTGAAAAATGAGTTCATAGAACCATGGAATGGTTGGGTTGGAAGGACCTTGAAGACCATAGAACCACAGAATGGTAGGGCTGGAAGGACCTAAATGATCATAGAACCATGGAGTGGTTGGGTTGGAAGGGACCTCAGAGCCCCTCCAGCCCCACCCCTACCATGGGCTGGCTGCCCCCCAGCTCAGGCTGCCCAGGGCCCATCCATGGCCTCAGGCACCTCCAGGGATGGGGCACAACAGCTCTGGGCAGCAGTGCCAGGGCCTCAGTGCGGTCTGTCCATAGTCCGGGCTCTGTCCTCTGTCTGCACTGAGGAAGGCCAGGCTGGTCCCTAAGGGGATGAGATTGCCTCTTGTATTAGGGCTTCATTCTGCAATCTCTTAAGTGCACCTGAGGTCCCCAGGGCACTTCTGAGATGAAGTTGGTTATAGGTTTGTGTCACTGCTCATTTAAACACATTGCTCAGCTGCAGAAAACTCCTTTTCCAGGCATAATACTTTTAAGCAGAGAGTCCAATTAGCATTTGTTAGAACTGTCAATTTGGTAAAACGTTTCAAGCCATAGAAAATCTTGAGTGGCCCTCTTTAAGATGAAGAGTAGAATAAATCACATCGTTATAAGGTTGTTTCAGAAGAGATATGAGAGGACTGGAAAGCATTCTGAGTGCAGACAATCCCTGGCTTTCCATCAAGGGTCCCATTTTCAAACTTGGCTGCACGTGTTTATAGAAATGAGACCCTGTGACTGCACAGACTGTAGTGGAACGGCAGTAGCTCTTGGATGAGCTGATATGAAATGATCATAGAATCACAGAACTGCAGAGCCATTAAGGTGGGAATAGAACTCTAGGATCCCCAACCCAATTGCTGCCCACCAAACCATGCCCACCGCCCAAGTCCCTCAGTGCCACATCCCCACGGCTCTGGGACATCCCTGGGATGGTGCCCCCTCCACTCCCTGGGCAGCTGTGCCAGTGCCCAACTGCTCTCACTGGTGAAGATGCTGAAGCAATCTGGTCAGACTGGAAGCATTCTTTCTCCAAGATCAGAGGGCTGTCCAACACCACACGCGGGAGCAGAGGAGATGCCCAGCGTGGATACCAGCAGTGGTTTCCTTGGCAATTGTAACTATGCAAAAGACTCCATTTCCTTCTGTCTGCTAATGTAAGCAAATATTCAAGCCTATCATTTGATCCATAAAGGTTAGTCCAATTAAAATCAGGTCACCTCATTAATCTGCCATCACAGCACCGTATCCAGAAAAATTGTGCAAACGTGTACACATCTGTGAGCATCTCAGCAATCCGATGCACTTTGGCTGGACTATTCCCCGCTCACAGCAACACGTGCATGTCCGTGCTCGGAGTTATTCGGCACACAGAACACCCTAGCACTGCCAGGGGTGGCCCTGGGAGGGCCGTGTGGCCCCAGATGGGTGCCACCAAGGCAGTTCCTATCCCAAAGCGGTGCCATGCAGCATGGGTTGGGGACGTCCTCTCCTGTAGTGACATGGGGATGAGCAGGCTGTTTGCTCATGTTAGTTGTTATAAATAAAATCACCACCAAACGTAAAAAGAGGGCTAACTGACAAATCCAGTAACAAAAGGGTGGTGTGTGGGACTGGTACCCCTATAGGAAAATAGATGCATCTGCTTGGAGTAATGCATTATTTATTTCTGCCTTTCAAGTGGATTTTAAGTAGATTTTAAGTAGAAATGATCTTTTTGCCTCTCTTACATAACTCAGAGGTGTAAGTTTCTGCCACAAGCCCTGGCCACCCCCAACAAGCAGCAGCTGACAGCAGCAGCACCATGCTGGGCACCTGGATGCAAGTGCTCCTGCAGGCTCTAAGGTTGTAAGTAAACCCCACGCTGATGGCCATCGCTGCCATTTCCAGGGAGCACGTATTGCATTTCAGACTTCCTACGAGATGTTTTAAAACGAGCTCTCTAGCTAACTTTAATTAAAAGGGAAAAAAAAAAAAAGCAGTCTCGATGTGATTGACAACTCAGTCATGGGCTATAATTAACAACCCGACATGGCGTGCTTGGGAAACGATGAGCAAACCAAGTACTGCAGGAGAGAGCCTGCATTGACACAGCTGATTTCGGAGCAAGGCCCCGTTCAACTTGCAGAGAAGAGATGGCAGAAATGCCATAGGCCGGATCTTATGGGGAGAGGGCAGAGCTCACCTGGGGGCACCCTGGATACCAGCTGGTGGTTTGTCACCCAGAGATAAAGCCACCAATGTGAACCGACAGAAATGTAAGCACCTGAAAACTGGTTTTTGGGGAAAAAAAATGGTCTCTCCAGGTGCAGAGAAGCTGAGCCCAAGCGGCTGTGCCTCCCCAGCACAGCACAACACCGCGCGCTGCTCCCATTTATCCTACCAGAGCAGGACTGCTGCCAAGCACACAAGTAACGTATTAGCTACAAGTCTGATTTTCAGTCATTATGGTGACCATTAGTCAGGAAATAATACCTAGTCATTTATCCTAAGTGTTTGGCACAGCAGCTGAGGTCTGTGGGCAGGCTGGATGCAGCGCAGAGCCTGCGATGGCTTCTTCGCGGAGATCACTCGGGCTGATGAGCTCCTTAATTTCCGCGATTATTAACCCTAATGAAATTCCGCTCTCTAATAGCTGCACAGCTATCGATTTTTAATTGCTTTGTTTGTGCCTCGAATTGATTGATGCCGACGCGGGGCGGCGCGCGGCAGGAAGGCTGCCTGCTGGCAGTGCTCCTATCGCTGTCACCTGGGAGCAGGGACCGACCCCCCCCCCCCCTCGCTCCAACCTCCTCTCAGGAGCGGCAGGGAGAGATGAGGTCTCCCCCGAGCTCCTCTGCTCCAGACGGAGCCATCCCAGCTCCCATATAAGTTGGCATTTCCAAAGCACTTGCCCGGTTTTGCCGTGATTTGCGCTCCGTTCCCATCTGGGCAGCTCAGTGGAGCGTGGATTTGGCTGTGAGCGCTGGTGATGCCGCGCATGGAAATCGCTCCTTAATGTTGTTGTAGGAAATCAAGAGGAACGAACTGATTGCCACCGAGGGTGCACACATGCAGCCAGTCTGCCGTCTGCATTTATTGCTATTCTCCTGAGCATCCCCGAGTCTGCCTGAAATTAAGGAAGGCAGTAAGAGAAAGTCTCCTTCGTTACATATGCAAAATATTTTTCCATGTAGATTAAGCCACACCGACAGAGATAGCAAGAGATGACCAACCCAGGAGTGAGGAAGCAGCCCCAGGCTCCCTATGCAGGGCGGCTGAGGGTGGGTGCCAGGAAGCATTTCTTCATACGGGCAGTGAGGAACTGGGGTGGGCTGCCCAGGGCAGAGGAGCCCTATCCCTGCAGGTAATGAAAAGATGTGTGGACGTGGCACTTAGGAACATGGTGCAGTGCTCATCTACAATAGGGGGGCTTCATTTCTGGGTCTTTTCCAACCGAAGTGATCCAGATTCTGCCTAGCTCATTCACAGACCCCAGACTTTAAAAAAGTGCACGCGTTGATATGTTTTCTTCAGATGCGATGATCATCAGGTTAAATAGAGAAGCTAGGCTAAAGAGCATAATTAGAGAACGGAAAGAGATTAATGTCCAACAACAAGGGTGAATTTCACTAAGATTCCTGTCTTTTAATGAGAAAATGACTGAAAATCACCTTCTCCCTCTTCCTTCCTTTTCTGATCTCTAATGAAATGATGTCATATACACACTACAGCAGTGTCATCCTTTTCTTCAACTCCAAACAAAACAAATCCTGCCTTCACCTAGCAAAGGGAAGCGGAGGAACTATGGAAGCACAGGTTTTGGTCTTTGCACCTCATGCAGCTGGGCTGGAGGAGAGGTAATGCTGGGGGCATCAGGAATTTCCTCCATGCACCAATGGAGCACACAGCTCCGTGATGCACGTTTCCATGCCACTCACACGGGACCTGCAGCCATACACACACAAAAACCCAAAATTACAAACGTGAGGGGCAGCCCCTTCATCTTTCCTTTTTAAATGGTGCCCAAACTTCCTTGATTATTTATCCAGTCCACGCCATTACACACTTTCCCATTGATGCGTGCCACGATGCTGGACTTTGCTTGGCTGGTGTTCCAGGCAGGATGCTTTCAGCCTTGGAGCTGGAGCCCCTGCTCCCTGCTGGGAGGAGCATCATTGACTGGAACAGGTCACACTCCTTGGATCTATTGAGAAGCTTGCTGAGCCTTCCAACTTTATAAAGAGGACAAAAATTAAGAAATATTCTACAGTAACAGCTAGTGAGTTACTATACGGAAGGCAAAACTTATTAATCACCAGATCTCAGGAATTAATTTAATTTTCCTTCTCATGCCTGCAAGATTAAATAAAACGCAATTCATATTCCCTGTAGATAGGAATTAGTGTGTGTTTCATTTTGACAATTTGTGCAAGGTGTTCTGCTTCTGCAACTTTTGTTCCACTGAGCTTCCTGAAAAAAGAAAGAAGTAGATACAGATTTCCTGTTCGCTGCCATTCTGTTTTTGGGGATGAGGCTCTCGCAGCATCTCTCCAGCTGTGTGATATTCTGAGCAAGCTGTTAAGGCTCTCGATGTAAGGGACACTGTTATGGCCCTCTCTGAGTCCATATGCCTGCTATTCAGGCGGGATTGAAGCAGAACAGCTCTTGTCATCTGCCAGTGATCCGCAATTAGCTGACTGCAGCTCGTTCTGATGAAGCCACAGCAGTCTGATCAGGGCTGAACAAATCCTCTGCTGGAAGATGCTTCACATATGGTTCATGCCACCTGCATCCCCACCATGCCTCCCTGCAGTAAAAACTCCCATCCACCTCGGTGGCCACTCACCTTGAGCAGACCCCTGGTTAAGAGTCATAAAAGTTGCAGGATTTGATCCATAAACCTTACATAAACATTAAACCGAAGAGCACTAAAATGATCGATTAGCTCACAAACGAGGCAGAGCATTTTATTGGAGCATTTTTCAGCTCTCCTAGGTGCAAACAAGAAGAGTAGCATGTGCGAGGAGCCCTGCTCTGTTCCGAGGCAATATTTCTGCTTTCTGTCAGGAAAACGACCGGCAGAAATGAAATGCATCACCCTGAGACACGGCACCTCTCTGGCAGCCTGTCTGGCTGCAGCACTGTTAGGGGGCTGAGCTCCCCCCAGGGCATTAATTACTGGAGATCACCACCTGAGCAGCCAGCTCTTGCCCTCTGTGAGCAGCTTTGCCTTGCATTGAGCACATCGATGGCAAACCCACACTGCTCACACCCGCGGGTGATGGCCTCGAGTTGCACCAGGGGAGGGTCAGGGTGGCTATGAGGAACAATTCCTTCTCCAAAGAGCAGTCAGGCACTGGCACAGCTGCCCAGGGAGTGGGGGACACTGTCCCTGGGGGTGTCCCAGAGCCGTGGGGATGTGGCACCGAGGGATGTGGGCAGTGGGCATGGTGGGGTGGGTGGGCTTGGGGATCTCTTCCAACCTTAACGAATCCATGATTCTCTTCTGTGATTTCCAGCCCACCTAGTCCCTGCGGTGGAGGCTGGGTTTTGCTGAAAGCCAAAGGGAGCAGAGATCTGGGGAAAGGCTGCTTGAATTGATGAAGAGGCAGAAGTGTTCCAGCCGTGCAGAAGTTACACGCTGCTCTAAATTCTGGGTTTGTAGCTGGAAATGATTCATAAAATCAAGCATTTAAAAATAGTAAGTGGGTATTCATTCCACAGCGAGCTGTAAACAGAGCATTGTAAATATTAATCATCATAAAAACATACCAGTGAGACTTAATTCTAATATATGGTCTCAAAATGTGACAAATTTTGCTCGGAGATCACATGCTTTGCCAGCTGGGCATTGGTTCCAGCAGCCATGCCTTGGCGTTTTATTAAGCTATCCGTTTACATCACCATCAAAACAAATAGCACAGAGTGAGAATGGGAAAAATGTTTTATCAAACCAATTACCTCCACCAGCTGCCAGCTGCTGGGCTTCGAAGCAGCCTCACTAACCCAACCACTGGGGAGCCCAAGGGCTGGAATTCCCCACCAGGTCTCCCATGCTTCCTTCTGAGGTCCTAAGCCTGCACTGCTATGGACAGCCATCCCTACAGACCGCTGATCAACTTGTGCAGAAAGTGGGTTAAATGCCTGAATGGGTAATCTGCTTTTGGATGTTATATCTATAAGATATTCTGAGGCGTGTTGTGCTGCCAGGCTCCTGCAAGAAATGTGGTTTACATCCCCGCAGGTTGACATCCCAGACCAGCTCCATGCCAGTTGGCTTCCTCCCAGTTTAGCATCACTGGAGCTGTGCAACTCACTCCTTCTGAACCACTAACTGAATGACAGTGATGCCCAGCTTGGACTGGGGCAGCTGCAGGTCAGCACATTGCATCACAGGGACACCTGGGGCAGAGAGCTCAAGGGAGACCTCACTGCTCCCAACAGCTCCTGAGAGGAGGTTGCGGTGAGGTGGGGGTCAGCCTCTGCTCCCAAGGAACAGCAATAGGACGAGAGGTGATGGCCTCAAGTTGCACCACAGGAGGGTCAGGGTGGGTGTTAGGAAACATTTCTTCTCCAAAAAGCAGCCAGGCACTGGCACAGCTGCCCAAGGAGTGGGGGTCACCGTCCCTGGGGGTGTCCCAAAGCCGTGGGGATGTGGCACTGAGGGACTTGGGCAGTGGGGATGGTGGGGTGAGGTTGGGCCTGGGGATCCTAGAGGTCTCCTCCAACCTTAATGATTCCATGTTTTTATGAAAGAACCAGTCTCTCCTGAATCTTCATTTTCCCCATTCAATCTTGCAGCACCATGCTATAAGGAAGAAAACTGTTGCTTGTAGCTCTTCCTACCCCATAGACAGGAGCTCCGTGCCTGTTGACACTCACCCTATTCCCCCTCACCCCATAGCCTGGCACCATGCTGTGATGCTCTGCAGTGAACCCGTGCCCCTTGCAGCCCCTTGCCGCCCCGGGCCACGTTAAACAGCCCCTCCTGCAGCCTGTGCACTAAGTGGGATGTTTATGGCTGCAGGAGCCATGGGAGGATGGGCGGAGGGAGCCTGCAGACCGCCGCCAGACGGGCTCGGTGCCTGCGGTAACAGCGCAGATCGATGGCACTCGGGGTTCTGGAGTCCATCCCTGGCCCGGCTTCTGATTGCAGCTGATTTATGGTAAATGAGTGCCATCGATGGGAGCTGATGTCTTGGACTGAACACAAGACCTGGGATGAGGGAGGGAGAGAAAGAAGGTCTCTGTGCGAAGCAGACTACAAGGGGAGCACAAAGCACCGAGGTAGCGTCTGGAACATGCAACGTGGTTTGCTTGACATGAACATCCTTTAAGCACTTCAGCTGACTGCAGAGCAGTATTTACTGATCTCTCAGCACCCCCCCCGTGCATTACCACAAAGCAGTGCCACCAAGTCCCTCTGCCCCTGGCCCCCAGATGCACCAGCACACAGTCGTTAACATGGAACCAGATGGGTCTGCATTTTGCACGTCGTCACTAGCACCTAATTGGAAATAAAAACGCTCAGTAGATGGAATGAACAAAAACAGCACAGCGCAAGAGATCTCAATGTTTGCTTCGTTTCACGATAGCTATTCCTGCTATTAATTGCTACGCGAGAGAAACTGTCTCTCAAAACAAATGGGCAAGGAGCAAGCTTCTCCTTGAGTGACGTCCATGGGAAAAATAAAGCATCACAGAAGGCAGAAGTAACAGATGTCACTCAGGCTCCCCTGTTCCCATCTCTAATTAAGTCAGGAACCAATCCGCTTTTATTAACATAATTATTTCTTGAAGATTTTTTTTTTCCCTTAGTTTAAAAATATCCCATTTCTGTTGCACAAGCACGAAGAGCTCAGGCAGCGTGTACCTGTGGACAAAGCCAAAGGCGTGTTTCTACTCCAGCATTGTGGGGAGGGGGTCAGCAGTGAGCTCACTGCACTGGGTGAACACGCGGACGGGCCAGGCTTGGCAAGAGGGGAGTCACCTTGGTTGGGCATCCTTGGAAAATGTCCAAAAAAACCCAAAAAAACATCAAACTAGCACTTCTTTACACAAGTGTCATGGTCCTGCCTTTGAGGAGGATCACACCTGGTGGTTTCTGCAAGTAACCGCATGACTCCAGTAACATCACCAGGCATTACCGAGCAGAGCACATCGCGGCACTTGGCTGCCTCGTACGGCGGCACTCACTGTTTGCTTCCCAAATTGTTTCTCTCTCCTCCTTTACTTCTCAGCAGCATTGATTGCAGTTATGTGTCCGTGCAGCCTTGCAATTAGCAGCAGGTGAGCGAGCACTGGTTGGGAGGAAAGGTTAATGCTGGTCTGCCTTCCATCCCAAGGAGGCCAAGAGGGGCAGCGCCCGAGGAGCTGCAGCACCATGGTGCTGCGGGGAGAGCATCTCCCACAGACCCCAAATGCAGCTGCTGGAACCCATCTCATTTAGCTGCTAAATTAAGCACGGCCACTGCCTCCAGGACCTCGCTGCGAGAGGAGGTGAAGCTGCCATGTTTCCCAAAAATGAGCATGGGTGCAGCAGGTCTGAGCCACTGATGGGAGCTACTGGAGGAACCTCGCTGTGATTGCATTTCCTTGCTGCCTGGGGGGGAACAAAAAAAAATAAGTTTTGCAAAATTATGCCTGCTCCTAAGGTGAAAGCGAATGAAAGTGAGACATTCAAATGAAATAAAAACCCAAGCAAGGCTGGAAAATACGCAAAGCTCTCTAACGTCCTTGCCCAGATGGTCAGAACAGGCAATAATGAATAAAAGCAATAATGAACAGAGCAAGCAGAGTTGCAGAGTTTAAAGTCTCAACCTGATTGTGCCAAAAGAGCTGTTGACATACAAAGATGCAATGAGAAAGCGAAGGGCGAGAAGGAAAGGACGCTTTACCAGAAGCGATGACAAAGCAGCTTGGAGTGTAGCACTCAACAGCTAAAGGAGTTCACAAGTGATCTGCAAGCAGCAGAGGGGAAGGCAGCGATAGCCCTGATCGCTCTGCACTTGTCTCTGCCGATGAGCAGACAGCAGGCAGTGCTGCCAGCAGAGCAGCTGGGCTGCTGCCCGTGTGGGAGGTGCTGCCCTTCTGGTTGGCTGGGAGCAGCTGGGCACAGCTGGAGCACAGCCCCGTACCCACCGCTGGCCAGCAGCTGCTCATGGGCTCCTAGTGCAGAGGTGCCCGAACGCAGCCGGTCTGGGGATGCTGGCACACTGAAAGGACACGCAGCATCCATGGAAACAAATGGGGGACGCACCTCAAGTTTTTAGGAAGTAGAAGTGCCTAAAAGGTGACCAGAGAACGCTCTCCACTGAGAGCAGCAAAACTCTCCACTGTGCAAAGGCAGCTATTAGCTCAGCTTGCCTTTTCCTATTGAAAATGCCCTGCTGTCGTAAGGTGAGCAAAAATATCTTGCTTGAAAGCTGTAACCTTTGCATAGCCACTGCAGTGTATGTAACATCCATGGGAGGCACGCTAGCCAAAGGTTGGCAGAGGTACCAAAACCATCGCCTACGTGTAGGCAGCAGTAGATTCAGCAAAAGGGTTTCCAAGTAGATCTGTTAAGGCTTTAGCACAGAGTTAGTTGCCTTGCATAGCATCATTAAATCACAGAATCATAGATTCATTAAGGTTGGAGGAGACCTCTCGGATCTCCACACCCAACCCCACCCACCCCACCACGCCCACGTCCCTCAGTGCCACATCCCCCAGCTCTGGGACACCCCCAGGGACAGTGACCCCCACTCCCTGGGCAGCTGTGCCAGTGCCTGACTGCTCTTTGGAGAAATGTTCCCTAACAGCCAACCCAACCCTCCCTTGGTGCAACTTGAGGCCATCACCTCTCATCCTAAATGACACTACACAGGACACTAACACCAAATTAACTGCATTGTGAATTCACAAGACATGGCCCCAGCTCCCAGGAAGGACCACAAATGCTTCTGCCCTACCACGAACAATCCCACGCTTGCTAGTCATGACAAACGGGGACAGTCTCTATCGAGTCATTTTCAGCTGGTACGTAGCCGTGAGCCACATTTGCACTTCCCAGTTCCCCTGCACTTGGCAAGGGAAGGTTTTGTCCTCTGCTCAGTGTCAGATGGCCGGCGTACTGCACACCAGGCAGGAGGAGAGCCCCATGCACAGGCATACTGGGTTTACGCTGCCTGCTGGCTCTCCAGTGAAAGGGCATTATTTAAACAACAGCCTTTTCAATAGATGAGTTTCCCTGTTTAGTATTTTGAGTTACATTTCCTTTCCAAAATGCCCTTTCTTTGGAAAAGTCTTAGGACAATCTTGCAAATCCCATTTCTGCTAATGGGTAATTAGGCAGGCTGATTAGAGAAAAAAACGCTGTGCGCATTGAGTGCCCCGTAATGTAATAGATTGTGTGGCAATTTACTGTAGCATGGTATAATTGCTTGTGACAAAGTGCTTCCATGTGTCAGCACGCAGCGCAGCTTCCCAGGACAATTGATTTTAGAGAGGGAGAGAACCTGAATTTATGTAACAGCGGCGTATGATGGCATTCTCTGCGCTACTCAGATCTCCCAGAGTTTCTCTGGTCTTTTGCATACCGATACGAGGATAAAAAAAATGAAGAACTTGCTTTATCACAGAGGCATTTCACAGAAGCACATGGCAGCTGTAGCACGGCCTCGTGGGGGGATGGCATGGCACTGTGCCCCTGCAACGAGCTGGTTTTCCCCTCCTGTCTGCCTTGGAGTTGCACAGAAAAATCCATTCGGTTTCAATACTGCTGCAGGGCAATTATTTTTTCCAGGGCCCTGTCAGCACAGAACATCCTTGCTTCCCTTGGATGGTTTTCACACTGATGCTGATATCTGCTTTGAAAAGCCCAGCTCCTACACGCAACCCCGGCCTGTACAGCAGGCCTAACCAGAGCCCCAACCCCTCCACGGACCCACAGCTTCCAGCACTCACTGGGAATTAGCCACTAGCCCCTTTCTGAGCCACCCTCCAGAGCTTCGATGTGGCAAGCAAATTGCTCTGCCCAAGGCTGACCAGCAGAGAGGAGTTTTTCTGATCTTTCCAATTATTCACCACCCGTGCTACCAGCGGGCTTCACTCATTGCACACCCCCGACTGCTTTGTCACGATGGAAGGCGTGTTTTGACAGCTTTGAAATTTGGAAGTCTTCAACAAAGAAGAGAAAGTCGGAAGCAATTAAAGTCCCACTTCTACTGCAAAGACCACTGCTTAATAAAAAGCGACTCCGAATTCAATAATTTTCACGTTGCGGAGGAAAAGCAGTCAATTCCTGAGAAAAAAACTCATTGTCAGTGGCAGATGTTTGTTTTAAATGGGATGCACGCTGCCACCAGCAGCCTCCCATTGCCCAAGAACTTCTCCTGTTCCAGAGGTACAGTGCGAAAAAGCCTCACCAATCTGCTCTGCTGTTATTAAGTCTGCTTTCCCCTCGTGTTGCACTATCTGCCTTTGACAGCTCTCTCTGCTTTTAGTTAAATGTCAGGGCCCCACACTGTGCAAGAACAGCAGCAACCTGCAGCAGGAGCCTTGGCACAGGGCAAATTCCTATCAATTTATTTCCATGTACATATGAGGACCGCTACAGAAACCAGCACAGATCATAGAAACATAGAATCACCAAGGTCGGAAAAGACCTCCAAGGTCATCCAGTCCAAACATCCCCCTACCACCAGCAGTTCCAATTAACCATGTCCCTCAGTACCTAACATTCCTGAACACAATGTTACTTGAATACACGCACACTGGGGCCAGCTCTGCTCCCCAGACATGAGGGGTGAGGTTCAGAACCAGTAATGCCATCAGCACAGCATTGGCCTGCAGGAAAGGCTGATTCTATGTGAGTTCTGGGAAACCTCTGACCTTTCTTCCCAGCCACAAGAGGAGAAGTGTGAAGACTTAACACAAATTGGGTCTTAAAACATATCCAGGGAATAGAGACCTCAGCAAGGAGCTGAAGAAGTCAGTGCGACCATTCAAGGACAGCACGAAGAAAGCATCATAGCTTTCTTCTTTACTGGACAAGATATTTATGGAAGTGATCTACATACAACCATAAAGGGAACTTCAAGATTTGTACTTTTAAGTCAAATCTGCACTTAAAAATAACCTTCTCCATTCATTAGGAAAACTCCGAAGCCTTCTGCTGCTGACTGTTTGTTTGCCTGTTGGATGCAGCATTTGTTTCTGGAATGGCTCCCAATGGCAGCTCAACCAAAGCCATCCCTGACTGCTGTGGGCTCGTTCCACCAGCGGACGCAGGCATTTTTCTGGGGAGAACCAGCGAGACCTCTGGCAGCTGCTGAATATGGAGATTAATTTTCTATCAGAAGGTGGCACAGAGAACAGCCAGATAACGCTCTTCTGCTAAGCACAGGAGCATTGTATTAGCTGCAAAATTAACTGGAAATCCTGTTGCTGTGACAGGTCTATGGCTCGGCAGCAGGGCTTGGAGCAGAGCAGCAAGCAGAGCGCAACCAAGGCACCGCAGCACCCAGCATCCCCAGTGGCAGGGCATGCCAGAGGGCAGTGGGTGCTGAGATCTGTAGGGGTGGATCACAGCAACCACCAGCGTTAAAAACAAAGTTAGCCTACATCCGGGCAGGAATAATTTCTTAAATGTCACTCCTCTGGTTTGCTGCAGCAGAGCTCAGCGCTGTGCTTGCTTTTCCAGAGCAGCGCTCACACCGCGAGCTGCAGAGCGGAGGTTGCACCGCAGGACCCCTGCTTCGCCTGAAAGAGGAAGGAAATGGCACTGGCAAAATACAAGAGAAGCCCAACAGCATGAAAAATAGAAGTTCTACTGAGTTTCGAAGAACGTAATTTATTCAGTGACATCTTATAAAGAAAGCAATCAAGAGCAGCACTACAGAGCTTGACCCAATCCATATAGCAGCGTGTACCAGGGTCATATTTTCTGAGGAAATTCATAAGAACAATTCAAATCTGAGCAGGCATAGAATTCAATGTGAACACGGACCTTTGCAGCCACAGCTACATGCCTAGAATCCCAAAGTGCCTTTTAGGAAAAGTCTGGAGAAGCCGTGAGGTAAAGCTCCCATTGTTCATCTAAAGAAATTGCTATTCCCCATGAAAATGATGCAAACAAAGTCTAAATGCAACAGAGTTAGCTTCTCATTTGAGGCTATGAATGAAGCCAGGATGTTCCATGGAGTTGGGATGAACAGAGCAACACCTGGAGCACAACTTCCTCGATTTGGCTTGAGAAATTCTACAAGTGTGGTGTAAGTTATAAATCACAAAAAAACTTACTACTGCTTGGGAAAAAAAATAATAACATTGAGGTCCTGATATCAGCTGCCCACATCAGCCCCTTCCTAGGGCCTGCTCCTCTTTGCAACACACCCTTCCCAGCCACAAAGCTGTGAAGGTGTTGGAGCTCTGAGCTCCAATGGATAACAGCACCAGTTGCTTTCCAGGACATTCTAGCAGAGTGCCCCTCCCCAGCTTCAGAGCAAAGAACATAGAACCATTAAGGTTGGAGGAGACCTCTCAATTCATCAACAGACATGAAGCAAAGCACAGCTGCTTCTAGAGCTTGGTGAATGCAGAGGTTAGACAAGGGAGACCAGGCTGTGATAAAGCACCGTTAGATTTTCAATAAGAATTTCAATAAGGATATTTTTTTAATAAATATCACAGGCTGAGTGTTCACCACGGGGAAAAAAAAAATTCAACAGTTATGCAAAGAAACCCGTGTGTAAAAACAGAATTATTTATCATGCTTATGCTCCAGCAAACTAAAAATAGAAATGGTCGCTGGAAGAGAGGAGTGCTTTTTCCCCCCAGGTGAAAGCATGGGAAAGGTGCCAAGCTCATCCCTGGATCTACGCCCGGAGCAGCGGCAGAGATGGACGCAGCAGGCAGCTGCCAGCCCCTCTTCCTGCACACGCTGTAACTACCTCCCCCATCCCATGGCCAGAGCTTCGCTTCCAAACACAGGGCTTGGAGCCCAGAATGAGATCAATCCCACAGACCACTGTGTGAGCACAGGTGGGCCCCCTCCAACAGACCAGGCAGGTGTGACCACGACATGTGGAGTCTGAATGCTGAGCACAAGGGCACCAGGGCTCAGCATCAGTGCCGTGCCACCACATGAGCAGCAGCACTACTCCACACCCAGGGCCAGCTGATGCCCTGTCCCACGTCCCAGCCATTCAGTGCAGAGATGCTGCAGGTGCACCAGGTGCTGAAAGCACTGCTGCTTGGAAGAGTGCTGAAACGGAGGGAACCAGAACAGCTTGCTTGCGTGGCACAGGAAAACCCGGCACCCCAAAAATAGGTGTTAGCTTTACAGAGTCTTTACATTTACATGGCAGAACAGCACTTCCCACGTTGAAAGAAAAGGAATAAACTCAAAAGAAAGGCAAGTGGCTGCTTTGGAGAAGGGGATCTTTGGAGAAGCAAACACAACTGCCAAACCCGCCTCTAGCCTCAGAAGCAGAAACGAGGGCTGATGTTGCTTCCTATGGTTGTTGTCACCGGCTGAAAGCGATGTCCTTTTGCGCTGCCTACGTAGTGGCAGCTATTGTTTGTGCAGATGAAGATGACAAATTAATTTTTTATCGTTACGGTCAGACAGGCGTGTCCCCTCTCAGAAGGGCTTGCCGCAGATGAACTGCTGTAGGAATCACAGCAATAACATCAGAGGCATTACTTCTGTCACTGAATTTTCATTTTCCATGAAAATTCATCATTTCCAGGAAGCACTGTTTTTTTCTTTTTGCTGACCTCCAAAGCCCTTCTCTTTATACCGGTGTCTTCTTGTTTTACCTGAGCTTTCTTTTAAGGAAGATATTCACATTCAAATTAAGATAAGGCTCAATGAATAGTTTTCTTTAATGGAAATGACTGAGGCTGCTAGGCAGCATTTTAGCATCTTGTTAGAGGAACAAGGCAGGAAACAAATCACGCTCTTCAGAGCAGCTCCACATGCTTGCAGTAGAGGTGTGACTGTAATGCCAGTCTTATACAAAACCCAAGTCTTACTGTGCTTCACGAAGGCTTTGAGAAACACACACCCTTCCTAGTTTTCATTCTGGTCTAACTGAAAGCCCACTGCATGTATTTTGATGAAGGACTTCATTTAAATAGCCATGGCAATTAGCTGGAGGGGATGAATGACATCCAGCTCCAGCACAATAACCACGCTCAGGCCGTGATGCTGCTCCTGTGCCATCCCCTCACCACCTGCATCCCCATCCCAGCTGCCACCTGTACAACACCAGTGAACACCTCCCTCCTCCACCAGATACATACACACAGGGAGGCTGGAGATAAGGCGAGGATTTA
Organism: Numida meleagris; assembly: GCF_002078875.1. Classification (NCBI taxonomy): domain Eukaryota; kingdom Metazoa; phylum Chordata; class Aves; order Galliformes; family Numididae; genus Numida; species Numida meleagris. The sequence goes on along the minus strand of NC_034413.1, from coordinate 70,387,284 downwards.
AAATGATCTCGTACAGAATTATTAGCGTTACGGAAAACAATTTGCATTTTGGTTTAACAGCAAAGGGAAGCAGCTCGGGACAAACCTGTTTTCAAACCAGCATGGATTAATTCTGTTTTAATCTATGCGCATTTGATCTGGATACATTTTGTTTGGAAAATAAATATTTGATGTTGGACTTAGCCTGTTTGTGCTGCATATCCTTAAGAATTAAGGGCTACAGTTGTTCTGCCCAAAACATATTAATGTAACCATTTTGAATTTTTTTTTAAAATCAATCCAATATTTGTTGAAATAAATGTGAGAGCTCCAGTTCCGGCTTTGGTTAATTTACACATAAGCCCACAACCAAATTAAAATTCCCCAGTCAATGGAAACCAACATTTCTTTAGGAAGTTCATTGTTTTTCTGCCCAAGTTGATGCCTAGTATCAAAACGCAAAACCCAGCTGATAAAGCCATTTCTGTAGAAGCACTTCTTACAAAAAAGGGCTATACTGCACAAAGGGTTTGTGGCACGTGGAACTCGAGGACCATAGAGTCAGAGTGGTTGGGGCTGGAAGGAACCTTAAAGCTCACCCAGACCAAACCTCAGCCCTGGGCAGGGACACCTCTCCCTGGCCTTCAGCACCTCCAGGAACGGGGCAAGAAAAGAGCCCATGGGCCAAAGAGCTTCAATGCGTCACCTCAACAGCAAAACACCACCAACCCTCTAAGTATCGTGTTCTCACTGCATGAGACATTTGTCAAAACCCCGCCTTCCCCCTCCAATCTCAGCTCCCTACAGCCCAAGGGCAATTTAATGTCATTTTCACTACTGACAGCAAGCTGAAATGATGCAGTCAGACTCCCCAGAGAGCACCCAGCCGGGGAGACGCCACTTTCCAGGTGGCCCAGAGCAGCTGGAGCCCCAGAGCACCCAAGGGAAGTCACATCCTCCACCATAACCCAGCAGTGGGGCCCTGTGCAGGAGAGGCAAGCAGCTGCTTGCACAGCCCCCTTCCTGCCTCATGGGTAGAGGGTTATGCAACTCCAAAGCCTCGGGTGGCTTACCATACTGTAGTAAAACACAATAAACTCTATAAAGTGCTTGCCCTGCCTCACATCCCAAGGCACTGTACAAATAAAATTTAAGAGATAAAGCCCATCTCGGTTTTATGAGAAGATGGTGCAGTAAGCGGGGCCTGAACCAGGCACCCTGACACAGGCCATACATTACCCACAGCCCACACAGAGCAAGGGTTGCATCACGCCTCCAGACTTGGTCTTTTTCTCACCCTTTTTTCCTTCAAGCACATAATCCAGAAGAAAAATTGGGCACCTGCAAGAGCCAGCACGAGATTTAATAAACACATGGGCAGCATGAAGCATCTGCCACAGAACAGCTCCGAGCTGGCAATGTCCCCATGTGTCAAAATAAACCCTTCAGCCACCGTCAGGGGCACCTCAGAGGATGGAGCAGGATGGGGGGGAAGGTGGCTGAGGTGCAAACTAGAAAAAATAGCGTGACCAAATTATTGCTATTAAAAGGGAAGATGATGCACCAAGGGCAGCAGCCACGAGCACCACCTGCAGCAGGGCTGCTGCTGGATTAACCCCGCCTGCTACTGAAGCAGGCACATAGAGATGTCCTTGGGAGGTTCCACATCATTGTGCAGAGCAGAAGTCCAGCTAACTACATTGTTATCATCCACACGTGGATTTGATGGGCTCCTTGCCCAGGAGAGCCCCGCAGCCCGGGCAGTGGCACATGGTGGGCACTGCTGTGCAGAGGGGCAGGAGCAGCCCACGAGCAGCACTGCATCAAGCAGTTACCTCTGAGAAACACACACCTCTTCCAGAGGAGACTAACCCAGGCTGTGTGTCCAAATTAATAGAGGAGAACGAAGAGCTGAATGCTATCCTACTGAAAGTTAATCTGAAGACAGTCATTTGTGTACAAGAGGGAGAAAACATAAGAACTGAGAGCTGGGGTCACCGTTCTACAGATGTGCTGCTCCAGGCTCCAACGTGGGTCATTTATTGTCTAGCTGAGCACAATGTCACAAACTATAACCACACAGTGGTTATAAAGCAGGTGTGGATGTGGTGGCCATCAGACAGGTCCTGCTGTTCTCACCCAGCTGTACAAGTACTTCAACTATTGCCATCATATCCATAGGGAAATTAATATTTAAAAAAATTAAATTACCGCGAGCTTTCAATAATCAAGGGTGAACGAACCAACAGTTTCCTTCCTTCAGAGAGCAAGGGCCTCTCCTGAGCCTGCAGGTGCTCATTGCACACACCAGCCCAATGGGGGTTCTGCCACGTTGCCCTGCAATGAGGCATGTGCCTGGGACAAATGCACCCTACCATTCAAACCCTGTGCAGTAAGGTTGGAGCAGAACTAGCAGAAACCATAATGCATTGGGAAGAATTGCTTGTTTTTAACCCCCGCCAACAAACTATGGCATAAACAACTGAAATGAGAAGAACAAAACCAGAGGGCCTGCCTTGTGCTCACAGGATTTGTTTCATATTGCAGCTTGGAGCGTAGATTGCTCTGAGATACGTGTAAATACAACTCCGTTTTACAGTGCAGTGCCAACGGAGCAAGAAAAAACCCACGCATGTTATCAGGGCACTTTGGCATGGCACCACTGAGAGCCGTTTGAAGACTGATGTTTAGTTCTCTCACTGTATACACCACATCTTGGGAGTGAAAAAACCAATAGGAGATGTTGCGGTAAAAGAACATTTTGTTCAGACTGCTTTATTACCTCTGGAGGTGAATAAAAGCGGAGAGCCACGTTTTGTTTTCTGTATTGCAATGTACCCTCCCACAGTGCAAGCAGCTCTGCGCTATTTCAATGAGCAGACAAGCCTGGAAGCCTCTCCCCTCCTGCAGCAGCTTCACTCTTACTGGCATTCACCAATAGAGCCCACAGTGGCTGCTGGAGAACAGCTCAACCGTGTTCCTTCCATGGGGATGGATTTAAAAACAGGGCATGTTCTCAGCATGCTCCTAATTTCCCCACCTGTAGGACCTGAGGGCTTCAGCCTGGGCATGAGGAAGGTCTCGCCTTTGCCATGAGCCATTGGCATTTCACTTTGACACAACCTCTCTTTTGGATACATCAGGCTTCACAGGGATTTGAAACAGACCTGTCAAATTGAATACACTTAGGGAGAACTCAGAAGGCAGGAAAAACAGATGCTAGAAACCTGTGCCTAGCATAGAAATTCATCATCAAGAACGGATTCCCTCCGAAGCCACATCTAAGTGGAGCAGTTTTGCACCTATGTTTGACTTTTGTCACAAAGTGGTGAAACAAAAAAAACGAATTCCAACTGAGCTATACACAAATTAAGACAAAAAAGGCACTGCGCTTTTGGCCTAAAAGCATCACCACCTCACACCCACAGCACATTCACCACATCTGCCCCACTTGCCCACCACTTCACGGCATGGCTTTGCTTCCAGAACAGCTTAGGGACCAGGTTTGCTTGAGGGGGCCCTCATGCACACACAGCAGCAACCACCTTCTGAAGTAAGTGAGCCGTTAATCAGGGGGTGTAGCAGCACTGCCAGCCAGGCAATGGCAAGGGGATGCTGTTTGTATTACCCAAACTGAAGGGAGGGAAAGGATAATCAACACATTCCTCTGGTACAGGCTCCTTTCCCTGAGGTGACATCCTTGCAGCACACCGTTCTCTATGCTTGTTTCATTCTCCAGGTTTAAGGGCCATTACCAGCCCCCCACAGCCAAGAGGAAGGGGGCAGGCAGTTCCCAGTCTCTCTCATCCCTGCAGGGGATGAGCCTGCTGTGCTGGGCTCCACGCACCATGAAGCAGCTTCTCCATGGTGTGGGGACTACGGGACCCCAGCAAGGCCCCCACAGGCACTGAGCAGTCCCAGCACCCACATGGGTACTGCAAGGTCCTGCTCCTTTCCCAATCTCATACACGAGGGGGAAGCCCCCCCCCTCTGCCAACATGCCTTCCCCTCCAGCATCAGACCGTTGCTGCAGACTGGGAGTGTGCTGGCCCTGCTTACCCCATTTTTTTTCCCAGCCCATTCCATTAGCATTTACATAAGAAGGAGAAAAGCAAATTAGAGAAAAGCACAGGAAGTTTCCTTGAAGTCCTTTCCTACAAGGACGCTCGGATGTAGGAAAACTTGTTGTTTGGCAAGGACTCGGAAAGGAATATTTTATCCTGCTATTTGCAGAATTGAAGATGCTGCTGAAAGGCATACCGGGTCGGGTCCTGGTCCCTCCTCGTCAATCAGACATAAATCACCCTTATTTCTTCATCCCCTGTTGAGTGCTTCTTCAGAGTCTCAGGTAATTTGAGCTATTAAAGAATGTCAGATAAATTCCTGATGCCTTGAAATTTCTTTCCACTGGGCTTCAGAGAGTCTGCTCTCCTTCCTCGCTCCTTCCCTCCCTGCTCTTAATGTCCCCAGGTAGCTGCAAATGAAACCCCAGCATTAGAAACAGAAAAGGAGAGTAAGATGAAGCTGCTTGAGAGGTTTTGATCGTTAACGCCCAATTAGCCAGCAAGGATCATCTGAACATTGGCTGATCTGATGAAACCAGCCCTGGCAATGCCCCTGCAATGCTCAGCTTATGTCCCAGCATGAGGGTGGTGGAACTCACCCCACACCAGGGGACCAGTGCTACACCCAGATTTGCACTGGAAGGCAGCAGAGGCCGAAGACTTGGGATTGAAGCAGGATTCAGAAAGCATCCAGCCCAAGCAAAGACTGCAGCTGATCTACAGCTGTGACAAAATGAGTCAATAGGATTGCAGCGAGCTCCTGGTGGCTGAGCTGGGGTCATGCCTCCCGCTCCCAGCTGTGATGCTCAGAGCTGGCTGAGGCACCACACAGCATACCAAGCCAAAACAAAACGCAGAAAGCCTATAATTTCCACAATTACCACATAAGCAAGCCCTGTCTGTAACAAAAGAGCCACACAAAACCTGAGCCAAGCTCTGCATCTCCACCAAGCAGCAAGTTACTCATTATCCAGGTGGGGAAAGGCCAGGTCCTCACAGCCACAGCACTGCTCTTTTCTCTTCCTTTCCCCCTGCATTCTGCAAACCCCTCTGCTGTGTGTTTTGCCACCTGTGGAGATGCCAATAGACAGCACTCTGAGCACCAAGCAAGCTGCAGTCCATTGTAATTCACCCACCCAAAACAAACACTAAATACAAGGGAGAATAAAAACACAGCTGTGAAGGTGCACCAGCAGAACACCTGCTGGGACCCAAGTCAGACCCACACTGTATGCAAGAGGCTTGTGCTGAGCAGAGCTGCTGCACAGCACCGATCTGAGTGCAGCTGGCAGAAGCCATCGATCGGCATCCTGACACAATCGATGGGGCTGGTTAATGACTTTGGGCCCCTTTTCAAGGGGGAATTTCATTAATGGTCAGTGCACTACAACCCCAAACAGCACGGCTGTAAGATGCAGCACAGAGCCAGCAGCAGTGTGCTGGATAGCCTTACTTACAAAGAAAGCTCCCCACCAGCAGCATAGCAAGGGGGAAGCAGAATCCCAACCAGCTGCAGCTCCACTGCACAAAGCTCTGGAACACCACGGCTGCAGGGATGCCATGAGAGTAAATGAGCAGAATGTGGGAGCCACGCACTGCTTGGGGCACCCATGCCCATAGGGTTCCTTCCTGCTCATTACGTGTTTTGCCCCGCTTACCTTAAGTTTCAGTGTCAAGGACAGTGATCATCACGTAACACCAGGGAAACTATCGTGTTGTTTGATGGCTGCATATCCCAGAACATTCATTTGATAAATTACAGCTCTTATGTCATCCAAATGGACATTTTACTTAGGGAAATGAAGATCCATAAACCACTATCTTACTCAGAGCATCTGGAAATTATTATTTCCCTCACATTTTCATTTCAGAGATCACATAGCAACTTATTCATAGGTCTCCTACAATAAAATTCGTAGTTGACAAGTTGCCCATCAAAGTGTCTTCATCTACAGCAAGGTGAGTCACACAGCAACCAAAGATCCTGACACATACGAGCTCATTTCTCGGTCTTGTCAGCTCACACCCAGCTCATTTGATGGACTATAAAAGTTTCTCCTCAGGAAAGCAAATATTTTTCCAGATTGGTTGAAAGGAAAGTTCTATCAAATCGAGACTAGCATGGAAACGGTTTCTTCTTCCTTTCCATCACTGCTCAGTTTTATGATTTTATTCACCAAAAATTACTAGACAGCGTCAATGTAAGTGACTGAACTGAACACTTAGTGACACATCGCTGGGTAATTTGTTCTGCAAAGGGAAGAAAAACCCTTTACGTCACAGTTAATTACACCGACAACCATCAGCTCTCTTAACCCAGGCTGGGGGAGATCAAATGAAGACAACCCACTGGAGTCTTGTTCACCAGAACATCATTCAGCATCCTCTAAAAAATAGCGATCAAATACAAACTGAAAGATGAATGGCATAAAATCAGATGACTTATTTGAGCTTAAAAATACAGAAATAAAGGCCAAGCCAAAGGGCTGTATGTGGCTAGCAGAGGGTGTCTCCCACCTGGCTGAACGCACATATAGGTGGGTTAGTGGTGCACACATTGGCACATGCAATCTGGTTTTAAAGCCTGACATTCTGAGAGCTGGTTCATGTCCCATGACTTGCATGGTCTTTGTGACAGCAGAAAAAAAAGAGACATCTGAAACACTGGGAAAGCCACAGATATCAAACACTAAACTTGAAAGGCTTAAGCAAAAGGCAGCTCCTCATCATTGATCTGAAATTGCTCTGTGTGAGTGTAGACCCCAGAGGATGGATTACGTTCCTGGTGCACAAAACTCCCTTGAAGCCAATGACTGTCCCTGCACTGGCTCCAGACAGAATGAGCACAGGTCCATGTGAAAGTCACCGTCCTGAAGAGTTCCCATTTCTGCATATAGATTACTCTTCATTACTATCCCTCCCAATAAGAACAGAGAGAAACACGGGACAGTAGCACCAACTTCACAGACAGAAACTTTCCTCTGGTAAGCAGACAGCTCCACACGCATCAGACATTGTCAATTCAGTTGAAGACGTTAGTAGAAACTCAGAGGATTGCCTTCCATCAGCTCCAAGAGGAGGCAGGAGCCAGGCTCACATTATCACAGTGCTTAGCAGACAGACGAGCAGCAGCAGCAGATTATTCACAGCACTCACTTCTAATCAGTTCCACAAGACTCATTTGCGGAGGAAACTTTCCATCTCGGAAGCCACATGAAATGTCACATCCTTCAAGACAGCCTTATCAGAATAAAAGCAACAAATAAATGCCTAGCTGACACTGTAGAAGCCCATTGCAATGAAAACCCTATTTCATTATTTCACATCTGAAAGTAACTCTATGCCCAAATCATTAATTATAATCAGGTACCAACAAAGGAACATAGTCCATGGGAAAGGTGCTCTGGGAACACAAAGATGTGATCTTTGTGTCCAGATCTGGAGCACAGATGTCCCAAAGACCTTGTTAGACTCCTGTCATGCTAAAGCAAAGTTCTAAATATTTTAAATTCCATTTGTAAATGCAATACAAGCGGGGCAAGAAAGCTTTGCAAAAGATAAAGCATTTAAAGGAAACACGTGCAAAAAGGTCACGGTAACAGACAATAGGCTCGTTTCCAAACAGAGAAATAAGAGCAAATAGCGATCACCTAAACCAGCCAATGGGCAGCAGAGAAAGGTAGCTGCACAAGTAAGGAGCCCTGCTCCTGCCAAAAATGGGCTCAGCCTCCCAAATCCCACCATCATTCCTGCCTCACGCAATTACTCTGATTCTATCGGACCAGCAGAATGGTTTATTCTGGAGCCAAAAAAGGATGTGGAAAACTAAAGCAAGCTGAAAACTAGCTTAACATTGAGATCATCTTTGCAGCCCAAAGAGCCCTGGATGCTCCCTGACTAACATTTCTCAAACTCTGGGGAAAATGAGAACTCTCTGGTTCCGTGGGTTCTATCTTCTAAACTTCAGTACAACAATTTTGCTGTTATTTCCTATTACAAAAGCCAACTTACAACAGCAGAACATTGCCTTGACATGAGCAGCTGCCATCACGTCATCTGCTCTGCTCAGTGAGGCGTCCCTGAAACCCAGAAGGAAGGAATGCTGCTCTCTGGATCCAAGCAGAGCTCCTCTAGCTGATTACATCCTGCAGAACCTGTCCCCTCCGCAGCCCGCGACCTCACCCCAGCTCAGCAGGGCCATGGCAACAGAACCCAGCATGTTCCATGGGCAGAGGCCAATCTGCAAAGGGAAAAAAGCCTGCAGAAGTTTTACTGGCATTTGTCATCCCCACGCAAGGAAAACTTCAAGCTAAATGCTGAAATCTCTATCATTTTTCCATGGTTTCCTATAAGTTTACAGAGGACTCCTGGGCTCACATTTTTCACACAAGACACTACCCTTGCATATAGAATTGTGCTGATCTTTCTCTCATCCACCAAGACAACCACCCAGCAAAGTGCTTTTACTCCCTTGCAAGAGATCTGATCCCGTATTTCCCAACAGATTTCCAGTATAGACTCAATTTCCTCAGCTCATGGTTCCATCATTACAGAAGAGCACCCAAGGGGCTGCCCAGGCTGTCCCAGGCAGCTCTCACATCTTGCACTCACGTTCATTATCCTCTATTAAACCAACAGTCTGTTAGCATTAGTTCATTCCTGAAAAGTAAAGGGAAGTGCTGATCACGGTAATGAAGCACGCTTAATAAATCCACTTTTCCTCCACACCAGACAAAGCTGATGCAAGCCACGGGGAGCATCATCTCCCTTAAATCCCCCTAACACCGCTATCATTACGAGACGTCTGAGAGAGTAAATCCAGGCTGCACCGTACGCTCCTTGGAGTGATTGCTCCCTTTGGAGAGAACACACACCTTATTCAGCTATGTCTTATGGACATCTCGTGGAAAACACTGTGCTTTCCTGCCCGGCTGATGCTGGAAGCAGGGATTTATCTGGCTGCTTGGCTCAGCCCGCGCTGTCTGGCTCCGCTCGCCTTATCAGGCTTTGCTGCCGGGACAGCCAAGCGAGTGCAGCCACCCCAGCACACACCGTGATAAACCTCACACACAGCCCTTCGGATTTCCGAGCAAACCGTGACCGAGTAAGGCATTTAGATCCTGGCTGAAGCAGAGCTATAAACCATACGATGCCGTCCTCCGATTCCAGGCATTTTCCAGTCATTAAAGTACAGAAGGCGCACACAGTCAGCCTGCAGCTGATTTACAAGGACCGTGACATTCCCACTTGTGGAAAATGAGTTGCTCGTTAAGAGTGCCCACAGTTAAACCTCCACAACAGCAGCCCTGGGTGAGCATTTACCAGCGACACCCACAGATGCTGCAACACCACAAGCCCACAGTGGGACCATGCCATCAGCACAACATGTGAGGACTATCCCTGTCCCAGGTCAAACCAAGCCACAGAAATCAGGACAGATGTGCTCCAAGCACGGCGAGGAACAACAGCTCAGTCTGAAGGTCTCCTTCGGCACTGATCAGATGTGTGCAGCTTGCAGAGCCACAACCATTACTCACAAGCACACATCTCTATTTGCAGCACAGACTCAATTAGAGAGGAAGCTGACATCCATGCCTTAATTGCACTTTCCATTACCACCGCTGCTCGGAGGTTGCAATTCTCCCTCTCCTTTCTGGCTGCACCAGGGGCTGTGTCCCTCCCTGTGTCATTCTTCAGCCAGCAGTCCCTGTGCCCAGCACAGCACGTTGTTTTTTGGGAGCAGCTCTGCCCATGGTCAGGTGCCAGCCCCCCCCCATTTCAGCCAGCTCCCAACAGCTGAGCAGCTCAGCACCCTGAGCTTCTGCTGACCGTGTTAAGCCACTCCATCCCCAGCAACATAAGTTTGCTGCTCCTGCCCCATTCTCACATTGCCCAAGCCTGGAAAATAAGCAGAAATCCACATCAGCCTGTAGAGATGGTGCGTGACATCTTTTAACTGCTGGAAGCAGTTTCTAAAGCAACATGCCCAAAGCTCTCCCGCAGGCACCGAGCCTTCTCCACCCCACTCTGTGGGTACAAGCCAGGAACAAGCAGCAGGTCATCCCTTCTGCTGCTGAGCCATGCCTTGGAGAAGTAACAGCCAATTTCTGGAGGACAAGGGGGGCACAGCAGAGCTTTAGGTCAGTCATCATATTAAGGTCTTCACTTGGCTGGAATGCTTCTATACAAAGTAAGGCACAGATTCCAGCTGATGGCTGCACCTCCTGAAGCAAAAGGGTCAAAAGAAGTGCAGGGCAGCCATGAGACTGACATCAGGAAGTTGATGTGGACTTGGAGAGGTGTTCATGAAACAAATCTGCTTTTCTGGTCACACATCGCATCCAAACTATACCAGGCATCTCTATTAAAACAATGAAAATGCATCCATCTCTGCATTGCAGAACGGTTGGTTGGTAGAGTACTGGCTAAAAAAGGAATCACATATTGTTGGCTTAAAAACACAAAGGTTCAGATTAAGATATATATACACACACATATATATGTGTGTGTATATATATGTGGGAGTTTGATGATGATGGTAGCAGTTTAAGAGCTTTAAAGGACATGTAAGCACCAGTATGAGAGCTCTGGCCTCGTGCTCCTTGGATAGAGGCAGAGATTCAGAGATCTTGCACTAACAAAGTGAGGAATTTCCAAAAAATAATTAAAAAGTCCTGCTCTCAGTAAGATGCCTACATTGCCATTCTTACAGAAAATATTTATAGACATTACAATTTTTTTTAATATCAAATACATGTTTGGACATTCTCATTTCACTGAAAAATACGTTTAAATATTATGGTGTTCCAAAGGTGAACTCCATCCCATTTTTGTGTATTATTTTTCAAGTTTGAGTGCTCTGCTGTTGCCTGTCATGTCCTGATAAGTTCCCCTCCGTTGCCAGCAAAGTCCTAATTCATTTAGCATCGATGCTAAGAACCGATTCCTCCCAACAGCACAGCCTCAGGTCTAATAATTCCCAGCAGGAAGAGCTAATTGAGCCACCTTCTGGCTGAGACAACATTTGATTTTCTTTTGTAAAAGCCATCAGCATCAGCAGGTGTTTTGGCCACTTTCTGGGAACAGCTAAAGGCAGAAGTGCTTCCATAGCAGATAGGCACATTACCTCTGATGAGGAAAAAATTGTAGAAGAGAAGGAGGAAAGAGTGTGATATGACAATCTGGGAACCTATAAGCAGTCCAGAGCTGCTCAACCAGACAGCTGCTGGGCAAGGGGAACAAGTTCGCAAAAAAAGCAAAGGTAGAGAGCAGTTAAAAAATAATTACATCCAGAAACTACCAAGACAAGATGCAAACTCATTAAGTGGAAGTCATACGGACCTGATTAGCTTAGGAGAAATCTGTTGTTCCTCTGTATCTTTTCTTTTTCAGCTTCTCAGAGCTGCTGCTCCTTGTCCCTCTTGTCAGAGATGGCTGCAGCGACCCAGGAGCAGCACAGAAGATCTAATGCCATGCTCAGAGCAGTGAGCACACTGCAGTGACCTGGGACAGGCACACCAAGCTTCCTGCTTGCCTATGACTGCATGCTGCAGGGTTTTCTCACAGAGCAACATGGGGTTTTTTTGGAGGCTCAGAGGATGCGGGCAATCATTAGTCCCAATGGCCAGCAAGGAACCTTGATCAGAGAGAAGATCTAGTTTTAGAAGTGAAAAACACCAGGCTTTCCTGTACAGGGGCAGGAGAAACTGCATAACTGAGGACACCCAGAGAGACCAGAGCACCAACCTGCATCAGAGCCCTTGCTCTGCTGGGTACCAGAGGGCTCACTTTAAATATTTAGACTGCTTGCCTCTCTGCACTCCACTTGAGATGAGAAATGCATGACTTATTCTTGGTATTTATTTTTCAGCTGCAAGTATCTCCTGTTTGGTCATAAAATAAATTCCACCTTGGAGTTGCATACATTTTAAGGCTCTGCATCTTCAGGGGATGCATGAGATTACAAACTTTGTTCCCGGGAGAAACAAAAAAAAGCTGCTCAGGAATTTGATTAACTTGTGAAACTTACTCTGATTAGAATATAAAGCTAAAAAGATTCAAATAAAAGCATACAGCCTTAGGGCTAAGGGGTTAGAGCCCTGCTTCTGTTCATTTCCAAGGGCTGAGAAGCTTCCTGTGCCAGACTACATGGCTCAGACCCACAGGCCCTGGGAGCTCCATGGCCAGGCCTGCTTCCACCCAGCGCTTGTTCCTTTCTTCCAAAGCCTCTGCTGAAAGCAGCTCTGCATCGCTCACTGGCCAAGCTCCAGCTGAAGCCCACTTCAGGCAGGATATTTTCTGCTGGCTCTCGCTTCAGAACAACAGGCTGTTCTTGTCCTCACTTACCTTGTCCTTTGATTCACATCTGATTTTATTGCTTACAAGAGGTGCCAAATGGATTCCTAAGAAGACACAAGCATGCTGCCTGCTCCTGGAACAGAGACATGAAGTGGGAACTGAAAAACACCACTTCTTCCCAGGCTTTAGATGGAGAAGGCTACATGCGGTGCACAGAAAATTGTTTCCATGGTTGATTTGTGCCTGGGCTTCTCCAGGTCCAGGAGTACCACAATGAGTAGTTCAGCTCAAACCACCCCATCCACAGCCGCTGACCACACAACACAGACGTTGGGTGTTGTATGAGCACAAGACAGCTGTTCCTTTCATCTGGTGACAACTTCCCTACAGCCCTTCATACCCAAGGTTTTGGGGGAATCCCAAAGAAATCCCACACAGAATTACCCCAGCTTTTTGGCTAATCTTGTTACTCTACAGAACTCAAAGTCAAATTATGTTGTGAAGTCAGTAGATCCTATGCATTAGGATGAATTTACACAAGGATGAGCGCTTCCCATCATTTGTGCTCCATCTCAGAAGCTCTTTGTCAGAATGACAACCTCACCATCCTCACCTACACCCAGACACCCACCCCATGCTTCGCAGAGGGACGCTGCCTCACCCAGACAGAGGGGACGCATCCCAGAGCTGAACTGCTGAGCCGAGAGCAGGAAAGCCAGGCAGAGCAAAGCAGCCCCTAGAGAGGCTCGTTACAAGACATCCTTGATTATGAAGGAATCATTCACCTTCAGCTTCTCTCCCACCGCAGCACAGGCAATGCCAACCACCAGGCGTGGATCTGTGCCCCCTGAGCAGACAGCTGTTGAGCGTTGGCCAGCTTTATCACTTTCCCCTCTAGCTTTGAGCAGAGGGTTTCAAGTAGGAAACAAAGCTTCTGGGAACATTCTTATGATTTAGGCTTTCCTGGAAACCTGGTGTTACTTACGTGTGTGCTCATTAAAATTTAAAAATAAAGCACGCTTGCTGCCCACGTAGACCAAGCAGGTAGATTAAGCACTGTCCCCTCAGTCATTGACACCGCTGAGGCTCAGAGCATCCATCTCTAATCACTTTGTGAATCATCCTTTCCCCAGGGAACAGGGGAAGAAACCATTCAGCTATTTTCTGCTTTTCTACCATTTTACCGTTGCCACCTGCTGTGCCATATATTAACCTCTGTTTCCTCCAGTTGAGCTGTTTCAGGGAGGAGAGGGGGAGGCTTTTTGTTCAGGTTTGTGATGTATATGCATTGCTACAGTGATGGCCAGATATGAAATTGTATTAATTTAGCACAGGAGCTACCAGCCACATGACCACACAGAGAACAAGGTGTCTGCAACCACTCTGCCCTCATTTCATTCTAAATGAAGGGACCTACTGTCTCCATACTTACATAGTCATAAAGCAGAGATGCATTAACCAACACAGCAGAACACACCTGAACCCATAGCTATGCCAAAGCAGTGTCTAAGAGCTGTGACCAGCTCAGGGTACATCTCTGACCAATGACACACTGCAGCCATGGAGCTGCATTCCCTGTTTTGGCATTGCAAGACCTTTTCCTGCCATACACAGGTGGAGAAGAGCTTCAGGGTTGCATTGGCTTCCCTTCACTTCCAGCCCCAGTGATGAATCTCATGCCTGAAGCCCTATTTTCTTCTCTTTTGGACTTCTACCAAAACAAACCCCAGAGAGCCTGTCACTTCCTTTATAACCCAAGAAGAATTATTACAGCAGCTGCTAAAGGTATCCGCATCCCAGAATAGTCCCTCAAAACTACACATCCATCTTACAGGAGAAATCTAATGATTTCTTCCCCTCCCCCAAGCGCACATTAGACTTACACATGTTCAGAAGCCCTGAACAAGATAGCCCTGCTCATCACACTCCATACTGCACAGAGATGGCAGCAGCCCTCTGTTTCCAGGATGGCATTCATAGAGGAGCATGTTCATGCTCTCTGTGCTAACACGGTGCTCCCCACGACGGCTCCAGCCACTGCAGACAGCCCTCGGTGCAGTGCCCTGCAGAGGAAGGCAGTCCTGGCACCAGCATCAGATCTCAACATAGAAACTATGAACTGCTTCACCATCATTAAGCAAACCCTGAAAGAGGCAAGATCCTCCGATCATCTCCTCTGGAAGCACATTTGTCCTGAGAAATAAGGGCAGTTTACTGATGGATGGCTGGTGCTGCGACAGTCGCTTAAGTCTCAAGCTCCAGGAAACAGAGGGTGACAGTAAAGCCAGGCAAGAGCTGGATGAACACAAAAAGCCATCTCGAATGCCCTTTTATTGCCCCATGCCTGGTGTTCCACCTGCTCACCACCCCCCTCTGCTCGTACCACTGAGAGTCACATTGGGAACATCAGAGTCTTTTAACATCTTCATTAGCACTGCCTAAATTGCTGCCTCCATGCAGCAGTCAGCATTCCTGCTGTCACATTTCTCCAGGCAGGAATCAGGCATCGTGCAGGATGGCAGAGCCCTACCACCCACTGCTCAGCCTTCCTAGCACCCAGCAGCAGTGAGGGGCAGGGAGGGCTCCCTGCCACCCTCCCCCCCCATTAGAGGGAGAAGCATTCAGACCAATCCCATCACCCAGCAAGCTGAAAGCAAAGCCCCCTGCTCTGCAGCTCAACAAGGCATCCCCAAAGCCTTTCTTTAGGTCTCACTCAGCCAGCATGAGTACAGAGAGACCTGAGCAAGTGACATAGTCTTCAGTAACAACTGTAAATTTGCTTGGGATATAACAACAAACATCTTTCCTCTCCTCTCACTTCCTTTGTGCTGCTGCGAATGCTTAAGGACTATTACCCCACAAACTCCTATTACAAAACCTTTAACAGATTGGTGTCCAACCCGTGGGCTTGCCCAGGCTGCACTGAGTGAAGAGGAATTGCCCTGGGTCAAATATACATAGATCGCTCCAAAAATAGTGCCTCCTATTTATTTCCATGGCAACAACAGATACAAAGAGCACAATAACACTGTTGGATAGTGCAAATTCTGAGCTACAAACTGCCATTTTTCAACAGTCATCACATGTTACAAGAAGGAAGAGCAGGAAGGTCTGGGACTAAGGTGAGGAATGATTTGCTTGGATGTAATAGCAGTAGGAGCAGAAAAAAGAAAAATAACTTGCTTACCTCAGGAAGGCCCATA
The DNA here is from genome assembly GCF_002078875.1 of Numida meleagris. Classification (NCBI taxonomy): domain Eukaryota; kingdom Metazoa; phylum Chordata; class Aves; order Galliformes; family Numididae; genus Numida; species Numida meleagris. The sequence goes on along the minus strand of NC_034413.1, from coordinate 70,371,740 downwards.
CAGCCCTTGGATAGGCAGAGATAACAGAAGAGATCTTACCTTCACAGCCAGCCCTTAAATGAGGTCTATCTAGAAAGGGTTGGATCCTGGCTCCACCCCTTCCATCACTCAGGTGCACTGCTTGCACCTGAGCTCCCCTGGGTTGGCCCTGCCTTCCCACCAGCTGCTCCATCACTGCTTCAAGCCACGACTTTGCATTTCCACTGCATCACCATCAGCTGTGCATTTTTGCTAGCAATGAACAAGAGCCTGCATGATGTTTCTGTAGAAGTCAGCATCAGAGGAGCTGACCCACTGTTACTGTCACCACTGCTGAAACGCAGCACCCCCTCACTGTGCTCACCCCCACCAGTCGGTCTCCATAGGCATTCACAAGTGTTGATGAATGTCAGTAGGCACTGTGTTTCCGCATGGAGGAACCCAAAGACACCTTTGCTCCACCTGCACTCCCACATCAGACACCATTCGGTCAGAGTGCCCCTCTGCTGCCATCTGTCACACAGCCACAGCACATAAGGGGATGGTGGCAGGAAGGTTCTGCTTCTGCTGCTGTACCACCAGCATCCGCTTCTGACACAGTGAGCCAACATAACAAAATAAAAGGCATTGCTTTTGGAGCCATCACCTTGAGACCACTCCCTTTTGGAAAGCTGGGTCCCTGCCCAGCTGCATCTAGGGAACATACTGCTGAAAGCGTTCTAGCAATTACTGGCTGGGTGATGGCTGCTACTGCCAGAGACAGCTGTTGGCACACAGAGTGGGGCTGGTTTGCTGCCCAGTGCTCAGGAAGCACCAGGTCCTGCCCTGTGCCTTCCCCTCAGGCATCCAGAAGGATGTGGTCATCATCATCCGATGTCATTTTTCATCCTAAGGTGGAAAAAAAAGAAATCAGCATCCGAGGTGCCTGGAACTTCAAAATTTACAAAGCCACACGGTATTTCATTAATCATTAGCAAACAACTTGTTAATTAAGGTTGCTGATTAAAAGATGTAAACATCAAAGCTGCACCTGCTTTCTAAATTGATCTCCTTTAAAGCGTAAATATTTTATCTATACGAGATGGGAAAACAGAATGTCACCAGTGTTTAATCTGCACCGTTCATTACAGATTTATATTAACCTTTAGAAAAGCAGTGACTAAATCCCTGCGTTCCGAATGAACCGCTGGTGAGAATGAGACCCCAGTCCATTACAGACTGAAGGATGGTGCTTTAGGAAAGGGCAGAAGGTTTCTATTGCTGCACCACCGCAAGAGCAACCCTCAGTACAGAGGGCTGAAGGAGTCTCCTCTGTTGTTACACTGGCATGCGTTGGCACTTTGAAATCAAACAGCAGCCATCATTTATACCCTCCATAAAATTATACCGTCGGTAGGAGGCCTGGGGAGCTGATGAAAATGATTTCATGCACGATTTCTGGATTTCGTGTGCAAGAGGAATGGATCCATGGAGCTCACCGCTGGGAATGCACCTTGCACGTGGGCTGTAAGCATTTCTCTCCGTGCCGTCCCATTACCTGACTGCGCCTCGGTGAGCATGCCAGTGCTGGCAGAGCAGAGCCGTGCTAAGGACCGGCTGCGTTACAGGGCTGCTGGATCTGACAGCGTCCTGATGCAATGCCTCAGAACCCATAAAAATGAAGAGATGCAGGAATGAGATAGTAGTGCATAATTACAATGTCAGAGGGTAAAACAGCCTGAAAACACAGGCTAAAGCGAGTGTTATTGCCGAGTGCATTATCTTCTAAACCCAAAATGACTGCAGTTTTACTGCATAATTGCACTTTTATTGTTTTATTGCACTCATTAGGAAGAGCAGCCTTTCTCTCTTTATTCCTTTCTGACTACTCGTCTCCTTTCCTCCTGGCTGCTGGCCTGCATCCCTCACGCCGACCTCCCTGCAGCATGGCTGGCAGTGCTCTGGGAGTGGCTGGCTGCTCCCAGGGTCCTGAGGACACATCAGTGGGGGTGGAGATCCAAGAGGCCTTTTCCAACCCTTACAGTTCTATAGTTCTGTGACTCTAGGATATCCTTTCTTTTGGGACATATTCCTCCCGGTGCGTGCCCATGCAGATCTACCACTGGCACACAAGCTGTCAGACGTGGTACATGACAAGGTAATCATGCAGGCAGCAAGGAGTAAATCTCTGCTCAGATGAACTGCAGAGCTCTTGCTTGTCCAAAGGCAAAGTGCCAACACAACCACCAGAGCCAGGTACATTGAGCACGAAGCGCCTTGCTGCACCAGATTGGGCACCACTGAAGAAAGCATGGCTATGAAGGGTGCAAAGAGCACTCACACTTTTAGATAACACCACAGAATCATAGAATCACAGATCTTGGAATCATAGAACCATCTATGCTGGAAAAGACCCTTCGGATCACCAAGACCCACCGTCAGCATCACACCACCAGGACCACCATCCAGCAACATCCCCAGGAGCCCAGGCTCCATGCCTGCAGTCAGCAAGTGGGGATTTCAGGTCCTTCATGGCTACGCACCAAGCTAGCAGGGATACTGCAGGCACCGAGAGCTGGAGCCACAACGCACTGACAGAAGCGTTTGTAACACCTGCTCGCAATAAGAAAGGCTGTCACTTCGTTACGCATCATTTTAAATGGGACCCGGGACCGAATCTGGGTGCACTAGGGAACAAATAAATTATTGACACTAAGTGCATGGCTGTACTTGTCCCACTAGTCTCAAGGGCTATGCTTGCCAAAGTGGATGTAAAAACCAGGCTGCCTTTCCAGGGCACAGCCCCATGACCTCGGAGTGGGTCACACCAACCCCCACTGCTCTGCTTGCTTACACGAGTGCAGGGCTCACACAGCAAGTGTTGCTCACCTCCACATACAGAAGGTCCGTGTCCTGAATTTATTTATATTTTAATATTTACTCCTTGATTATTTTATAGCTGAGTTGTTTACTTGGTTGGATTTATTTATACGTGGAGATATTCACAAGAAGCAGGTGTGAATAACTTGGTGGTAACAGCTGGCCGGCACCGAGGGACTGTAAAGACGCCAGTGCTTATACAGGGCTGAAGAGCACTTAATATTAACACGCATGATATTAACGGGAAAATGTGGAAACAAAGCAAAGATAATTCACCTGGCCGCGGTAAAATATAACCTCTAGAAAGAAGTCTCGTTGGTAAGATGTAGGAAAACTTGTGGAAATTTGCAGCAGGGCTAGCGAGCAGGCTGGCTGCAACAGAACCCCCGTGGTGTGGCTGCAGGCCCGGCCCGTGCTTGTGCTCTGTTGCATAGATGGAGAAGCAGAAGCGGCTGTAGCAAGATGCTGCAGAGGCTCAGCAGGGGCAGCAGGAAGGACCAGCTGAGTCCCTGCCAGGATGCTGCCCCGACGGACTTGGTCTGCCTACATAACACTTCAAAGGAGTCGTGCCAATCTGCTGGAGAGCGGGGAAGCTGATGTTAAGGACGCTGGCCAGGAAAGCAGCAATACATTATTCAAACGGGTTTTTGAGCCTTCACGTCTCTGCTAGATGCCGAGGCAGCTGTCCAGATTTTATTCTTTCAATTTAGTGTGAGAGACGCGAGGAATGAAAAAAATCACGTCAGTAATCCAAAGCTATGCTCTCCTCTATGACAATGAGAATTCAGTGTACCAAAGATGTGAGCTACGCCGTGCCCTTTTGTTAAGCTTTATCTTAGATTTCACGTTCTCCTTGACCAGCCTTTGTAAAGGCCAGTCCAGCTTCCAGCTGGAAGGCACTGAAGGTTTCAGCCACCCAAAGCAGATGACATCCCAGCTCAGGAGGTACGATCCGAGCCAGCGTGGGGCTTGTCCTCACGCTCCCCCCAGCACCGCATTGAGATGTTGCACCCACTCCCCTGGAGAAGGGCTGGGAATACACCAGGAGCTGTGGGACGGGCACACAGCATGCTGGACATGGCATGTAGCTTCCTTGAGAACTCAGTAATTCATTAGGAACCGGTCTGAGCTCTGATCAAAGCCAGTAATCAGTATTTGATAGCCCAAAGCCCACTAGAAACACGAGCAGGCTGAACTGCGAGGCTGCATCCAACCCGATGCCTTTAGCAGCTAATTGAAAATAATAGCTTCTTTGTGGCGATGTTGATACGCTCAGAGCTTTCCAGCCGGGTGTGAAAGAAGGCAAAATGAAAGCACAATCAAATAACTCATTAAAACCCAGCAACGGCAAAGGCTGCGGCTGGAAAGCAAGCCGTCCCAGTCTGATCCACGCAGTAAGCCTGCTTCTCAGGATCCTGGATATTGTGACGGGATTTTGGCAGCACGTGCCCAGCAAATCCTTTTACTCTCTTTGTTTGAACGTGGCCTTGAGCTCCCACTGGATGCTGCTGTGCCCCTGGCACCGCTCCCTCTGGTTCTCAGGGCTCCCAGGAGCTGCACAAAGGCAAAACCTGCCAGGAATCAGCTTTGTCAGCCCGGGGCTGCGCGCAGAGATGTCTGAATTCCCACATCTGAGAGGAGAACCTATCCGAAAATATCACATTAATGCAGCCCTAATGTATACCAGATATACTACAACATTTATTTATACCATGCTTGTATTACACTCCCATATAAGTGCATATTCACGTATATTCAATCCCTTGCTACCAAGCTGGGAGCTTTTAAAATTACAAACGCTATGCCTGAAATGAACTGCTGCTAAGTTAGCCAGCAAGCCAACCCAGCAGCCCCAGCCAGACTGGGTCTCCTTCCAGCAGCACGTGCACAAGTGAAGGATTGAAGCTCAGGGTAGAAGAGCCAGAGATAAACAAGCAGGTTGCATCAATGCTATTTACTGCAGCAGCGATAAAGCAGCATTAGGGCTCTCCCAAACACAGGCTCTCCAGACACAGCATTTTCTATCCCCAGAGGTTTCTGCAGCAGCAGCGGGTGAGGGGAGTGCACCCAGCCCTCTGCACTTGCAGTGGGAAATGCTGATGCTGGGATCCAATTCAGGTTATGGCTGATGAGCCGTGCCCAGTATTCATAGAGCCGTAGAACTGTTAAGGCTGGAAAAGAGCTCTAGCTTTCCAACCCCACCCACCCCACCGTGCCCACTGCCCACATCCCTCAGTGCCACATCCCCATGGCTTTGTGACACCCCCAGGGATGGTGACCCCCCACTCCCTGGGCAGCTGTGCCAGTGCCCGACCACTCTTTGGGGAAGGAATCATTCCTCATACCCACCCCGAATGCACACCACCATGGCACTGCTCCTCAGCCAACACAACCGCTCCGTATATGAACTGTTAAACACAGGGATGGAGAATCTGTTTTATGCTGTAGATAATCTTCAAATAATGCCCGGATTTGACAGAGAACAAGCTTTCCTGCCAGGACCCAACATCCAGCCCTCCACGCCTTTCATCGGCGCTTAAGGCAATTTTATTGTGAAGACGAGTAATCTGGGCTGTATTAGAAGTGTGAGAGCTGCCCACAGCGATGAGAGGAGGGTCCCCCCCCACAGCCACTCACCCCAAGTGGTGAAGGGGCTTTTCCTAACACGGAAGCACGCAGCCCAGCAGTGCCTGCATCCCTGACGCCGTGCTGGCACCAGGGCTTGCCACTTCTTCTGCAGGAATATTGTGCTGGAGGCGGGCAGCACAGCCCGCATTGCCAGGAGTGCTCGCTCCTTTCATTGCCTGCTTTTGGTTTGCTTCTGTGGCCCACAGATCGTTTGTTTTGTTACACAGCTGAATATACAGGTGCTGTTCTACTTGTGGCTTTTCAGCTCCTCCTTGTTTAGAGTCTACTGATGGGATTCCATTAAGATTAACGGCAAATTTTATAAAAAGAATTAAATTTTAGGGCCTTTACAATGGGGATAAAATTAAAAGACGCAGACGTAGCTTTCCTTATGCCAAAGACTGCAGCCAAGCCTGATTACAAACTTTCTCAACAATAAATCTCCATTGTTTCCTCCTGGTATTTACAGCAACAGGGAATGAATGAGAAACTCTGCTCCTGAGTCTGCTAATTGGGAACTGCAACTTGCCACTCTGATTGCTCTCGGTAGGACGCAGCAGCCCCGCAAACATCCATTCCCATCATTTCGATGGCACGGAGTCTTTTAATCAAGCCTCCCAGTTTGCAAGGGCTGCAGAGCTAGTTGTCTGTTACAAATAGCTCACTGCCAAACGAAACAGGGAGCTTCTGCGATATTTATTTTAAGACTTAATGAAATTAACAGCACTGCATTAACAGAGGCTGTTCCTGTCCTTTCCTTTATGACCGCTCCAAGCCTGGAATCAATTCCATTAAGATCGAGGAGAAAGTTGCTCAGGTTCCTGAGTTCTTTGCAAATGCCAATACTGGTTTTATAGCTTGCAATCTCAGTTGTCAGGAACAAAAGAAAGCTGATTTACTGCAGCACAAGAGGAACAAGGATCCGTAAATCAGCCCGAGGCATGGCAGCTCCCAGGAGCCCTCATTGGAAGGACAGATCCCAGTCGATACAACCACTTTAGACTCAGTGCAGGGTGGAGCTGCCGGGCCATGCACATGCTGGGCCCTTGGCCACTGGGTTAGCACAGGGCTGTCCCATGCACCAGCCCCAGAAATCATCCCTCCGTTGTGGTGTGAGATATTGGAGCAACAGGGTGGCTTTTAAGCAAGTCATGGCACTGTAAACTCTAGGATATGCTCTATTTAAAAATATATGCATCATACATAAATATAATACACTATATTTAAAAGAATATAATCCTTGCATTAAGCTATTGGCTTAATATGTTTCCTATGCAGCTTATGCTTCTTGAAATAGATCGGTGCCTTATCTCTTAGGCACACGAAGTACACTGGGGTATACACCTTACGATACTCTGCTGGGGAAATGACCCCAGGCAGATCCCACCAACTGTAAAAGATGAGCATCCAGTGAAAAATACAAATCTGGGAGATAATGCAACCCGAAAGATAAAGCATGAATGTTAATCCAGCAAACATGAAAGGCACAGAGTGGGAAGCATTATCAAAGAGGTGGTGGTTATTCCTTGTTAATCTCCCTGAGCGTGGTAAACAGTCCTATTGTCTCCCAGGTCAAACTAATTGCAACAGGAAAACAGTTGCCATGGATGGCACCGAGGTGTGCTGATCGCTGCCTGCCTTTTTCAGCCCGTTTCCATGATCTTTGCACAATCTGAATGGAAGCACAAGCGGAACACAAATAAAAAGCGAGCACTTGGATGTCAGAGGAGGAGAAATCACTTGGCTAATGTAGAAGGAAGTCAACTCGTGGGGATTTTTTCAACTAGGATGCCTGCTTGCAAGCAGCACTATGGCACTGCTGTCTATTTTCTGGCAGGAAGGGAGCAGCAGGGCTCGCTGGTGTTGCTCAGCATTGGGCACAGCACCGCTGCACGCTCCCACCAAGAGCTCCGTCCTCTCACGCAGATTTTGCTTTTTCTCCAGATTTTGCAGTAGACAAACCGGGTGTTTTTGCAATGCATTTTCAATGCTTAAAAAAAAAAAATGAAATAGCAAGCGTCTCAAAATAGGCACGCACGATTCATCACCGTGGGCAAAACAGGGCAGCCCAGACCTGCTTTGATTGGCTGAAGGAAGCAGCAGAACTGCAGAGCGCTGCGCTGAAGAGCTGGAAGAGCACTGCTTGTTTTACTCACAGCTTTTGAGAATTTGCTTGTTCTCACGTGGTGCAGCTAATTACAAAAATGCAAATCTAAACAAGTAACACTTTAAAGTCCTAAAAATAAAAAGAGTACATGATAGGTAAAAGTCTATTTTGAGAAATGCTTGACTAGGTATTTTTAGGTATCTTTGCTTTCTCGTTCAGTTCCTCACACAGCTCCACCCCAAGGCCAGAATCCTACAGGTATGTTATTTCTCTTCCAGCCATAAAATTTACGCTCACAGTTACCGTGGTGAATGGACATCATTGCACCGGCTCTGTACCTGCCAGAAGGAGCAGCCCTGTGCTGCAGGAGAAGCATTTTGGCAACCACCCACGTCAGCGCAGCTGTCCTTAGAGGCTGGCAACCAGATGATCCCTGATGTCCCTTCTACCCAACCCCTTCTAAGAAATGGGGGAAAACAGGTGGAGTTCTGCATCAGGAGCCAAGGCCTCAGGAGAGCTGCTGGTGGTTGGCAGCCCCACGACCAACGCGTATTTCCTCATGTTTGGGGCTGATCAATTTGCCTTCCTTTAGCCAGGTGCCACTGAAACACCTTGACGGTTCCTCTACTTGTGTTTTTCTTCTAATGTACTCAAAGAAGCTAAACTAAAAAATTCCCACCTCCATTAGAAAGTACATAAGTAAACTCCTCGGAGACAACAGTGCAATGAAATGTCAACTTCACACGTGTTTTCCTTGTGTTAAGCCATGGGACATGGCTAGCGGGCATGGTGGGGAAGGGCTGGGGTTGGACTCTGTGACCTCAGGGGTCTTTTCCAGCCTCAAGGATTCTACGATCCTCAGCTTTTCCTTTGGTTCACTTGGTTCAAGTTTTTTTGGCCTTTCCCTCTCCTTTCCCATGGAGGAAAGCGGCAGCACAAGCTGGGTGCTGTGATGATGCAAGCCAAGGCTCTGTCCAGATCTCCCAACCCAGCACTGCACTTCCAGCATGTGCGTGGATGTAAATAAGTCGCTGCTTCGGATATTATAGCAGAGTTTTTGTAGGTCACGGTTCTCAGTGACAGACATTTAGCATAAACCAACTGCTTTCAATTGCTCCATAGAGTGAAATTTAATCCAAATCTGTGAATTATTGGGAAAAGCTAAAAATAAACTACGAAAATCCCCTGTGAATGTTAGGCATGCCCAGCAAAGCACAGGCAGCAATTTCACACACGGCGTAACGCACAAACAGTGAATCATCTGCGAACGCCGAAGCCATTTCAAACTTGTCCAAAAGGAGGAGATGGCGTGGAACGGTTACAGCTGAAAGACCACGTTTCCATCCATAGCTGAGCTACAAAATAAAGAAGAGAATGAAAAAAGGTACAGCACCACGTGCACACGATGGCGTTACTCCGCCGCTCTTTCAGCTCCATGGTCTCGGAGCACACTTCCCCAGCCCTGCGCCTCCAGAAGCTGGGGCTTGGGAGACACCTCCAAGCTACGGAGAGAACCTTACCGTGCTCAGAATAAGGCTCAGTGTAAGGCATGGTTCCGTGGCACCAAAGGCAGCTACAGAAGATGCAACACCCCCAGGGCTGTGCTAAGAGGTCTGAATGCTCTGCAGTGCATTTCAAGACAAGCAGGCAGAAAAGGACCCTACAGAGTGCTACCGCTCACAGCGCATCATTTGCTGGCTAGCCACGTCTGAGATACAACGTGTATTTTAAATGGAAACACCTTTTGAAATAAATGAAGCGGGCTGTAAAATGGATTTTTACATCAAATATTTCAAATTAGTGAGAGTTAAGAGCCCTGAACAAGGAGCAGCAGTATGTTGTCCCACCTGTGACCTCTGCAGCTTGAAAAGAACAGGACAGAACACGTCTGACTGCTCTGGATAAAAGCATAAAAATGTGGTGCAAGCTTTCACAGACTTTGCATGTATTAATAAAAATGTACCCTTATACCTTCTAATTTGAGCTGCCAGTCACAAGATACCTGCTGCGATGGTGGATGCTTTTATTCATGTCTTTTAGGAAAAAGTCCTTTGGCGGACACGTTGCACAGCGCAGCCGGCTGCCAGATGCTGGCAGGTGGGACAGTGACTGCAGCACTGTGTGGTGGGAGCAGTGCAGGAGGAAAGCAGTGCTCCCTCCCCACAGCACACACACACCGCCCCAGTGTGCTTACACTCTGTACAGCCAAGCTCCATGCCCAGAGGTTTTGATCGAGGCAAAAACCCAGGACACTCTTTTGCTATCACAATTGACCCTCCCGTGCTGCTGCCAGGAGTGCCCGATTCCCTTTTAGACAGATCCTTTGTGTTTGCCCTTTATCATGTGCTACGTTATTATAGTCCAAGAAAGAAAAATAAAAAGCACATGGGTTAGTGGACTTGATTAGTGTTATCGTGAAATGAGGTAGCTGACCTGCACGAGGAGCTTGGCTTAAGGAACAGCAGGGTTGTTAATGACAAACTCCATCAGCAGAGTCCGTGCGTGTTCTCCAGGAAGCAAGCATCCCTGGGCTGACCCAGCACCTGCATCAGACACTGCAGAACATGGGAAGCATATCCTGCAGAAGGGAATCAGGACGCTAACACAGCCAAATTCACTCGCACACATTCACCCACGCTCCTTTCTCAGTCTCCAGCAGACAGTAGTGTTGTACCACTAAGCGCACAGCCTTGCACTGATGGGCTCCAGAGATCTCTTGGGTGGTGACATGGAACAGAATGGAGGAGAAACAGGCAGCAAATGTCATCATCTCATAAGCCTCGTTTTATCAGAAACAAAGCTAAGCCAGCCATCATTTACAGGCTTTGTGGGATTAGGAGCTCAGAAATCAACAGGATTCCTCCAGCTTGCCGTGATTTACAGGCACAGCAGCAGGGTCACTGGCCCAGGGCACAAAGAGATGCTTTCAGAGCAAACCCTTTGGATCGTTGTTTTACAGCATCGCACAGCAAACCTCTCAGATCATTGTTTTATGGCATCCAGAGCAGCAGTTGAAGAGGAAAAACACAGAAAACATTTTTAACCAAACAGGAAAACATTTTCAGATTTCTGCAACGCATCCTAAATTTAAACTCCTCGGTAGCAGATGCTTATGGTTCCACTGGCACTACTGTTTAGCATAGAATACAAATTTAAAATAAAATTGGACGAAAAAAGCACAAAAGAAGAGAACCTTGCATCAAAACCTGATCAGCACATTGACAAGAACAAACTTCAATTAAGCGCTCCCTCCACTGTCTTCCAAGCAGCTGTATGATCTGTATGGAAGCAGACAATCTGCAATCATCTCAGCTTTCTGACTTAGTGACTGTGCTGCCAAAAGCCATTAGTAGCAATCTTTGTGTAACATGGTCAGAATCCAATGCTCCATACATCGCACACTGCGGCTTCAGACTAATTTGAGATGTTTATTTATAAGACATTATCTTCAGGGTCCCGCAGCATCCTGGCACTCTGCTCTCCTCCCAGGTTGTGATGGTGACAATGGCTTTAATATGCAATCAGTGCTGTTTGTGCCCATCAGGACACAGGCAGACTGTGCAATGTCTTTGCACAGACACTGAAACCAAGAGCTCTTTGCTATGTGATTCTGGGAGGACTTACAGCTGGGAAAACCTTTTGCACTTCAAGAAGTGCACTGGTGCAAAAGTGGGAGCCCTAAAAGCACAGTGCCTTTAAGAGCAAAAAGCCCATCTGCAGCTCCACAAGTGCCTGAGCCCACTAATCACGGGCAGATCACTGCCACAGCTGCTGCCCACTTCGCTCTGATCCACAACAGCTGTTTTAATGCTCTAAAGCACCAGGGAAATGGTTCATTGCCACGTTTCTGTGCACTAGCAATGAAACAGCTCTAGCTCCAACACCTCCTTGTCCTCATGCCGTACTGGGGCATTTGTATCTGACACCTCTGAACTTGCTTACACACGTTTTAAAAGAAGTATTAAATTCAAAAATTCTTCAAGAACTTTCCCATAATCGTGGTTAACTCCATAAGCTTAAGACAATGCTCAACTCTATAAAAAGGTCTCCGTAGGAAAGGGTAGGAGCAGCAAACGTTTAAAGTCAAATGAGGCACTCCAAAAGGTTAGTCATGTTAATAGCCAGCCATTTAAGCAGAACAGAAACCTGGCAGAAGGACCAGGCAGCCTTCCAGCAGAACCAGAATGGAGCTCACTGTGGGTCTCCTGGTGTTCCCCCACCAGAGCAAGGCCAGCTCACGGCTAGGTGACATCCCGCTGCTGAGAAACTGGTGCTCCAGCCTTACATCTTCAATAGAGCCGCATTAACTTGTGTAGAAGTCTTTGCAACCAATGGTTTTGTTTACTGCCGTGGTAGAACACCATCCTGGGAAGGAAATAAAAATAAGACAGCTTGGTTTTAGGCAGCAGCATTGTGGTAGATGATGAGCATGAGTAGTAGATCCTACTAGTAGCATGAGTGGTAGATCCTACTTTCCACGACCTATTAGACCAAAGCTCCACTTTTCCAAATGCCATCTTACACCAGTAGCCCTCATTTTGAGTCTAGCCATGTGAGGTCAAAACAGCTACTGGAAACAGGGAAATGCGTTTTCACCAGAACCCTATGGAAAACATGTTCCACCCTGTGAAGCTCAATTTACACCGATTGCTCAAGCTTACGCCCCCAGAAAGCGGTAATTACCTGAAGGGACAACTTCCTGGATGCCAACAAATGCATTTCCTTCTCAACGCAACGTTTCCCTGAGAAATGACCTTCGGAAGTGAAATATGGCATGTAACTTAGAATGCTTATAAATAAAGGAGAATGCAGCTTTGGGGAAAGGTTATCCAAGAATTCACCCATCTTCCTGAAGGACAGGACGCATGGAGGCACTGCGCGGCCTACACGTCCACAACTGTTCCCAAAACTCCTTCAGGGCTTTTTCCTGACTTTTGCACCACACTTGGCATTAACTTGAAGGCCTTCCACTGTTTTTCCTCTCAACAACCATCCAAGCTCTTGCTGATGAGTGCTCTGAAGTGAAGGAGGCAGGGAAGATGTCCAGGCATGGTAAGATTGCTCTTCCTACTGCTAACGTTGTTTGCCAAGTAGATGTATCTCTACTGCCCCTTAAGCTTTATCCCTATACTCTCTTTAGCTTCATTGGTGTACTTTAGAATGCATTTCAGACAGTTTTCAAAGCTTTCAAGCCCAGAAAAATCAAGATTTAGGTAACCTGGTCTGTTTGCTATTCTGCTGCTCCTCACTCATCACACACATTCCCTGTGTGTAAAGACTCCAGAGGTCCGACTGCCGGCTGAGGGGCTGGATGCTACTAAGCAGATGTCATTACTCCCCTCATTTTTCTCTTGAGAGATTTTTTTCCCCATCTTTAATCCTCTCATATGACTTCGGGATTTGTTTTTCAAGCAATAGTGCAGGGTACATTTTTATTTCAAGCGCTCGCTAGTAATGAAATACGGATTATTTGTCTTAAATCCATGAATTCATCAGCTATACAGCAGTCGGATCAAGCAACAAGCATTACTGATCTGTGTTTGATGGCATGATTCCTACAAAACAAAACAAGCATATGAAAACAATAGTGTAGGTTACACCAATATTTAGCGTAAAATCCCTTATTAGCTTTATCAAAATTTGTAACTGGTCACCAGAATGAATTTTAACAAGGACTCTGTAAGAAATAACACTGCATTCATTCTCAGCTTTAGATAGGAAAATAAAAAGTTGCCACACTCCCATTACTTCCTTCCTGCTTTTTGAATTCAGGCTGCTCTCAGTCTGACTTTTGCCACAATAGCTGATGGTGCAAGCAATCATCATGACAAGATGCCACAATGGCACAGCAGCCAGCATATTACAGAATCTCATCATTCATAAGGCAAAATACATGACTGGAAAACTTAATTTCTCATAGACTAAAGTGTGAAAAATAGGGACTGTTGGTCAGAGGGGGAAATAAGCTGCAAAGAATACCTCTGGAACAGGGAAGAAGTTCCATGCAGCTCTTGCCTGACAAAGCCATTTGGCTACGAACACTTCTAACCAGAATGTATCTTGGGACCCTCTGCAAGAAAAAAAAAGAAGGAAAAAAAAATCATCCTTACTACAACATCAAGTTCAAACAATATTTTTAATAAACCGAATCAATTCAACCCTTGAATAAGTGCTGAAGCTCCAACAGAAAAACAAGCTGCGCTGCACGTGCCATGTAACAACCAGACTGCAGCAGAACAAAACCATAACTGCCTTCACGCAGAATGCCATTTTGCCTGTTTTCCCCCCCCCCCCCCAATGCCCAGAGAGATTTCTTGAACTCAATCTATTAAAAATCAATAGCTCTAATCTATCCAGAAACCAAGGCCGTAGTTGCTAAGGCAACCTTGTTTTTCAGACCCACTTGCTCATTGCTTAATATGACAGCAACCGAAATCATTTTTACCAGTGCACATAGAGCAGGACAGAATTTTTCCCTCTGAAATTGAAAAAAAAAATCTTTGAAGTGTTTTTTTTTTTTCTTTTTTTTTTTCCTTTAACAACCGCTCCTGCTTTATGAACTGAATCCCAAGACTTAGGTGGAAGCAGCGCTAACGCTGCCCTCAGCCCGGCAGCCTGGAGCCCATTCCGTGGGCAAGGCTTCACCCTGCTGGCCAGGGGTGATGGAGGAACACGGGCAAGCCACTGCTTGCTTCACACACAGGGGCCTGAGAGGAAGGTATGATGAAAGACGAGTATGTACAAATGTCAAAACAAATGTAAAAGGTCCCAGAAAGGGGGGAAAAAAAAGAATTAAAAAAGAAAAACACACTTTGCTTAAATACTGTTGCCCAAAATAAGTCTTTTTTTTAATAATCAGGCTGTAAATAGTGAACTTGCACATGGAGGTAACAACTTTAAGAATCTCTTTGCAGCTATGCTTACCAGGTGCAATACAAAATCCACTTCTCCCTCCTTAGAGCACCTTGTGTTTTGAAGAACTCCAGACCTGGGGTTCCTGTCCTAAACACTCCCACCAGCGGCAGGGAGGGGAGCTGCTGGGGGATGAAAGCAGGCAGTAGATGCAAGGATCACAGCTTGCAGAGGTGAACGCATGCAAAATTGGGGGTGAGACGCCCGCACAAGAGGGGACATTTTTCCTATGTCCTTCTGTGGGAAGATAAGCCAGAGAAATAAGGAACTGCTGCTACAAATGCAACCAGCACATTATCATAGTAAGTTATAAGGCTGAAGAAGGTAACCCATAGCAGTCCCTGCTGGGCAGCGCCAGGGGAAGCCAATGCGTTTGCTCTCAGCCCAGAAGGGCAGCCCTTCCTGCTGCAAGATGTAATCACACCTGGTTTGGACAAAAAGCTGCTTCAGACTGAGCAGGACACTTTAGCAACACCATTAACTCTAGAAAGCAGATGTAAGATTTGTAAGTTTCGCTTCACCACAGGGGGAAAATGAATAAGGCAAGGTCTTTTCATGTATTAGGAGACTTAATATGAGCTCTGCTGGAGTCACTAGGATGTGAATTTAGCACTTCACCATCAAGGTATGAATTCTGTGAAATAGTGACTGGCGAGCTATTCCACAAGCAGCTCAGCAGCTCCATCCTGCAGGGACAGAACTGGTTGGTGTGGAACTTGAAAGGACAAAAGCACTGCCTGCTCGGTTCCAGTGCTGTTACAACATCGGCTGAATCTCACCTTATTTGTAACACACCTCAGGCACTTGAGAAGCAGTGCTTTCCCAGCACTGAAGAATACATGATTAGCAAACATATCACAGATACCAAATACATCCCTCACCAGAACACCTTTATTTAATATGCTGAACAACATAGAAATCGCAGTGCATAACGCATTCCTTCAAAACATAAACACACACAGCACTGAAGTGGCACAAGCTGATTGCATTTTTAATCTCTTAGCCACAATCTAAGAACTGCAGTGGATACGTATGAAGAATTTTTCCTCGATCCCACAATTCAAGCAAGATTATAAGTAAAGCACAAAGGGTACTAGGTTACTCCTGTGATCAGAATACTGTAAGACACTTAAAAATACACCCATGTAGGAAAAAAAGGTCTGTACGGGCTCACCCTGCGGCACCTGCTTGGGTTGGCTGAGCTGGATCAGGTTCCTGTGTCTTCTCTAATCATACAGCACTTTGTCCAAGTTTAATGGGTGCACTGGATTTTAAAATAAAAACATTCCAGCAATAATCATGACTCCTAAGTCCATATTTATATATATATACACACACAATTATAATGGCCATACACATCAGCTGTTGGGCTTCAACAATTACTCCCTACCTTATGCACATAGTAACTAACTAATTACCACAGTAATTGAGATCAACATCAGTTCCTTCCACCTGGGAGGGGGACTGAAAAAGAATCCCCAGGAATCACCCTGAAGGCTTCTAGCCCCTATGGCAAACTCTACCACACCTCTAATCAACACAGCTGACTTCCTGGGGGGCACTGACCAGTAGATTGCTCACCAATCTGCCAGGTTAAATGTAATGTATCAGGGTAATCAGCAAAAGATGTGCCCACACACACTCCACAGAGATTAACAAGAACACACCATCAGCTGCAACGTTAGTGGGTCAGACAAACACACCATGCAACTTTGCAAGAGATTTTTAAACGAGCAATTAGATAAATTCTTCATTTCTAGGAGAACTCCTACCTCTGCTGCCTCTAGGATATTGTCTACAAATGTCATCTGCGTCTGCCTTCGTGTAAGGTTTTGAGAGCGAGGTGGTAGCTCTTTACCACGAGTTTCCATAAGGAAAACTGTTCAAGGACAGCCACCACTTCCTCAGCCCCCAGCAGAGCCTGCACGCCTGCCCATGCACACAGGCATTCCTTACCATCAGTATTTGCATCTTGATAGCTGCTCTGACCACATCTTCAAGAGGTATTAGCTATAATTAATTATGAAGCCAAACTTCCAATGCTTTTCTGATATAGACCTTTGTATTTTATTTACCTCTAAACCACTCGGATGACACAGGTGAGGAGGATCAGCAACTTCTCCATCAGGACCCCAGGCTTCACAGGTGGGGACAACTCCTTCCCATGATGAACACCAGGTAACAGCTTCTCCCAAGCACTGTGCTGCCTGCAATTGGATTGGTGGCACACAGTACACAGCTGTGCGTTCACCCTGTTTACATGGAAACCTGGCCAGGAAAGTGTCAGCTGGGCAGTTTGCAAGACACAAAGTTTGCTTCGGATTCACCATGAAGATGGCTGAAACACAGTCATTAAAGTACATGCTTTTGCATTTAAAAAACAAATTCAACTGTAATAAATCAAGTCTTAAATAACACAGTAGGACATGTCAACCTGATAGGAAAGGATGTTAGTTTTAAGAAGTGACAAAGATATAGCAATTGTTTGGTACGATAGAAATCAAGGTTTAATATCCTGTCCACAAGCTGCCTCATCTTATCGCACAGCGATTAAACTTAGAGAACTTTAACATGGCAGAAGTGCATATTAAAGCAAAATCACCATTACAAATCAACAACTCAATCTTCCTGTGTTACTAGTCATGCTTTTAAATTTCCTCCTTTGGTGACAATAGAAGTTAACATCAGTTTGAGCATATTCAATGTATGTCTTTGTAAAATGATACCTAAGACTCAATCAAAAAGACAGTGAAGGTTAGAAGCCAAGGTATGTGGTTCAAGTACCATCTGCATAACACTTTTGTGTCCATCTTCCAAAGAACCTGAAAACGTGCTTTGTATCTTTAACTTGTTCTTAATACACCTATGAAAACCAGCTGACAGTGACAATGCTTACCTACAGAAATTTGATGGAGGTACACACTCTCCACTCCTCTCTTCACATCTATTCAGCTCTCACTGGAGAGCTGGTTGGGAATTTGATGCCTTGTTTAGATGAGAACTCTTAATCAGATGTTCTCACCTGGGCCCAGTGAAACTAGGCATTTATTCAGCCTGGAGATAGTGTATTTTGCTTACAGGGTTTTAAAATAATCCGTGCATTTCACAAAACAAATTAAGGTTCCGTGTGTGTGTTGCTCTTTATTAAGAGATAATGCATTGACTTCACAGATACATTTGATGAAAACTAGCAGCAGAGTTAAAAACAGTTTCTATCGACAGATTTCAGGTTCCCTCAAAGAATACCACCGCAGCAGTACAGTCTTGTTGCAGAGTCACAAAGATGATCGCTTGTGATCTTTGTGGGATCCCATCTTGCAAAAACCCTATAAATCCTCATACTGATACCAGGCAGCAAGTCCAGAGCCTTCAGCAATGAATTCAAACTCTTCAGCAAACTGGTATTTCGTCTAGGGAAGACTGTCTCTCCCAGATAAGCAGGACATCTGGAGCCTAAAAGCAGAGCCTCAACATTTCACCAGCCTTGAGAAGGTACACTGTAGGGTTGACAATATAGGCACCATAGCAAGATTGATGCACTAATTAGAAACTTCGTCAACATCCGTGGTTTTGTAAATAAGTCCTTGACTAAGTATGGGACTTGGCCTACGTAACACACAACCTTTTGCCTGGATAGCACCTCCCAGTGGAACCTCACAACCACTCCAGATCCCCTTGCAAGAATCCCATATTAACCCAGTGTACACGTAGTACTGGATTTTACTATGTATAGCAATTCTAGGAATAGGCGGGCACTTTGAGGAACCCCTAAGAATATTTGCAAATTAAAACATGCAAAAATCTATGTGTGCTTTCAGATGGTGCGTGTGCACGCTGGGAGGAGCCATCTCTCATGCACTAAACACTGCAATAAAGCAATACCTGCTTTCTAATCTGTTATTCAGATTAGAAATAATTGGTATTGGCAATTTTCATTCCTGGACAAAAGGGAACTCAGGACTACTACAGACGGAACAGACTTGTTAAATAGGACAGCCAGGACAGCTGCAGAAATGCTTCCACATTTAGAAGCTATCACACTTTTAGCAGTGCTTTTTATTTTTGGTAGAACATCCAAAGGGCCACATCCACAACTGATTGTGAGAAACCACACAGTTCCGCTGAGCTCACCTGCACATGTAAGGTACAGGTACTAGGAAACAGAGTGCTGGCACAGTGCTACCTGTAGATATGCAAGTAAAAAGGCAGTTATCACAACCCATATGGTTTTTATCCGCATGAACTCCATTCTTCACACCATGTTTTTTAGTGGATGCAAGTTCTTACAGCAAGGTATAGGGATGAAATTCACCATTATATGCTGTAACACTCTACTGAAAAGCCAAGAGTTGCATCTCACACCTCGTTTCAGTTAAACTTGCAGGAAGCTCTGATGTCAGGTCAATCTGCAGTTCTTGCCTCTGCTTTCCCTGTGCTCCCCCAAACCCTTCCCAGCACGGAACGGGGCCCTCACAGCCCTTTTTTCCATAGCTCTCCTTGAAAAAGGAGGAAGACAGGCCCTTGTCAGGCCGCCCTGCCTTGAGCCGCCCCGCCAGGCTCTCCCTTTGGCATCAGCCCCAAACGAGCCCGTTTCCGCACCGCCCTTTGTTCTCCAGCCCCACGAATAGAGCCCTAGCGCGTACACGAAGGAAAAGCTGAAGCGGGAAGCGCTACAACGGAGGAATCCACAGCCGAAAAACCCGACAGGGCCGCAAGAACGCCGACAGGCCCCGCAGCCCGCCCCCGGAGGCGCCTACCACGGCGCGGTGATGCCGGGGGCCGCGCCCGCCTTGCCGCGCTGCTGCGGCCCGGCGCATACCAACGCGGCGCCGTACGGGGGGGAGCGCGGCGAGGCCGGGACTGAGGGCCGGCACGCACCACCTGCCGCAAGGCGGAGGGGAGGCGGCCGCGTCCTACCGTACCGCTGAGGCGGGAGAGGCGGAAGGCGCGCGGCGCCACACCCCCGTTTATACGCCGCTCTTGGTGCCGCCCGCCCGCAGCCCACGTGAGCGCTTTCCCAGCGCCCCCTGCGCTCGGCCCCCGCCGCAGCTTCCCCCCGCGCCAGCTCCGCGGCCCGGCCCCGCGCTCGCTCCCGCCGCCGCTCTCCGCCGCCGCCTTTTCTTCTCGGCTCCGCCGCGGGGCCTCCCTTACTCTCTCTATCCGTCCGCTCCAAGCCGTCCTCGGCCGGCGGTCGCCAGGCCAAGCGGGAAGGGGCTCCCGGCGGCGGGCCCGGCGGCCAGGATGTCAGGAGGGGACTCGGCGGCGGCGGCGGCCACGGCCTCCCCGCAGCCGCTGCCGTTCTCCCTGCCGAAGCCCCCTCCCCTCATGCAGCTGACGCCGGGGGACGCCGTCCGTCCCGTCGCCTCGGCCGCCGACCAATCACCGAAGGGCACCCGGCTGGCGGGCCGCCCCGATTGGCCGGCCGGCAAGCCAGTCAGCCTGCTGGCCCCGCTGCTCCCGCCCCGCGGGGAGCCCGAGCCGCTGATGCCCTTCGGCCCCTCGTCGCGGCAGCCACTCAGAGGGCGCCTTCTTGGCAGGTGCGGCGGGGGCAGCCTGCTCAGCCCCTCCATGCGGCCCGGCGCCGTGGACCGCAGCTCTCTCATGGTGAGTGCGGGCCGCGCGGGGGAGGTCACGGCCCGGGTCCGCCCCAGGAGGCGGCGCGGCCCTGTCAGGCCCGGAGCCGTGCGGAGCGGGAAGCGGCGCCCTGCCTCTTCCTGGGGTCGGTATGAGCCTCGGAGGGCGAGAGTCCTGGTACCGCTGCCACGGGGACAAACCTGGAGGGTTTGAGGCCTGCTGGGGCTGGCTGCTGGCGTCTGCCCCTCCTCGCTTCGGGGTGTGCTGGTGTTTGTGTCTTCTTCCCCCACCAACATAAAGAGGTTTTGATCGGGCACTGGCACCAGGGATTGGGGCATCACCGTCCCTGCGGGTGTCCCAGAGCTGGGGGATGTGGCACTGAGGGACGTGGGCAGTGGGAACGGTGGGGTGGGCTTGGGGAGCCTGGAGGGCTTTTCCAGCCTTGATGGTTCTATGTCAAGAACTACTTTTCCTGTCAAGAACCGTTCTGAAATGGTCTTTTGTTTAGGAATTGTTTTCGTGTGAGCAAGCTTAGGGTATTTATGTACGTGCAGAAAGGTGATATAAAGCTAAGCTCTGTGTTTTTCAAAGTAAAATCCCTTTCGGCATCTGTTCTAAGGTATTACTAGAACTGATGCCACTGGCTGGAATAGAATCACAGAGTATCCTGAATTAGAAGGATCATCGAGTCCAACTCCTGGCTCCACGCTGGACCGCCCAAATAGAAGGCTTTTGTTATATTTTGATATCTTAAAATATACATATATATAAAACATTTCCTCATCACTGTACGAAGTATTGCAACAGCAACAGGCCCCTTGTTTTTAGGAAAGTAAGATGGTGATCATATTTGAGTGTAATTTGCTGTATTTTGGTCTTGGTCACAAGGAGCGAGAGATTTTGCTCGTCCCACAGGGTTACTTGCATTGATCATAGCTGTATGGAAGCACATGCAGAAGTTCGAAGTTCTGTGTGTTTTTCTGTGACAAGCCGTAAGATAAAAGGTTATCAAAGTTTCTTTCCATTTGCATGTTGATTTTGAAATTTTAAATGTACTCGTTAGTTCTGATAAACTCTGAATTGGAGATGCAGGAGGCCGATCACTTACTGTCATTACCTTGTTTGCTGCTAGGCAGTATTGAGATAAAAGGTAAAATCAAGTAAATAATTTCCAGTTCAGTGTTGGGCATCTCTTTGTTATTTGTCCGTTTTGAGGGATGTGGGGGTCGTTGGCTTCATGCTCACTTTTCATTTGTGGCTGTCTTTCAGATGGGACACCCAGGGATGCCGCATTACCCACCCATGGGAATGCACCCTATGGGCCAGAGGCCACCAAATATGCCCCCGGTTCCACATGGCATGATGCCTCAGATGATGCCCCCCATGGGAGGACCACCAATGGGGCAGGTAAGCCATTTGTACAATTTTTTTTTTCTTTTTTCTTCCTGTAATGATGTCAGGTCATCCCAGCATGTAGGTAAGTTGCATACAGTAGCTTGCAAGTGATAAGGTTAATAATGCAGGATGTTCTGTGCCACAGTTCCTATCCATGCAGAAAATGCAGAAACTCTTCTCGTTGTAACAGGTAATTGATGCACTTTGTGTAGAGCTTTAGTTGTAAATAGAGGTAGGTATTAATCTTTTTTATTTTTTTAATAAAAAGCTTATTGCTAGATTTTTTTTTTTTTTTAGATTTTGAAGAAGTAAAAATGTCATCTCAATACATACTGGAATCAGAAAGGGACCAGAACCCCTTTTGGTTCTTCTCAGATGTTGAAATGGGAGAGCTTCTTGTTTCTTTAGTTCTTGGCTATTATGTCCATGCGGATGAAGATTGTAGGGAGATACAGGGAAGAATTAATTAAGACGTGAGTTTTTGCAGAATTCCCTCTTGAATCCTAGAGAGTGAATTGTAATCTACTGTTGCTGCTACCATAATATGCAGTTTGAAAAATAAACTTGGCCTTTCAGATCAATCAGTGTGAAACTAGGCTGACGGGTAGAGTAGCCAGAATTGTAGCTGTGCTTTTTGCACATTTAAAACTTTGTTTTAAATAATGAAAAACCCTTTGTGCTTTCTGATTAGTTTTTAAACTTCTAAAGGAAGCCGTTCTCTTGCTGGGTATTAGAAATGTTTCAGTAGTGCTGCTTGTCATAGTAGCTTGCCTTAGAAGAAACTGAGTGTTATCAACTAGACAAGAGGGATAGAGGAGATTAGGCTCATGAGGGGGTGACATGAGTGATTAATGCTTCAAGAAGAGCCCACAGGGTCATGCTGGTGACTCTTTTCTTGTTTTCCTTTGCAGTACCTTGGATAGAGCCTGTGGATGGGGCACTTTTTTGTTTTGTTTTGCTCGTGTGTAAAATCTTCAGCACGGTTTTGCAGCCTGTTAGCATGGCAGAAATAATGCACTAGTAAAAGATAAGGAGAACTTGACCATTAGTATGATAGCTAATAGCGTGAACTTTTTTGTGTATTTATTAAACAGCAGTTCTGTTTTATTCTTCTGCTTAACAGGTATGGTTATTTTAGTTGTATTCCCCTGGTCTTACTCATGATTTGAATATTTCAGTCTACAGTATTGTAGTGAGCCATACAGATGGAGTACTCAAGAATTTTTGGCAGATGTAGAGTAAAAAGCTACAGGTAAATGGCATGGCAAAGAGGAGGGTCAGTTGTCCTATGGCTTTGAAGATGGGACAGGACAGTGACACTCTCACACCAGAAGTGTGAAAGTGCCAGCTCACGTTGGCTTGTTTCCTTGGATGATAACCTCTTTCTTCCAGCACTTATCAGAGGTTTATTTGTAAAACTTTGCAGGATGGAACGTTCCTGCAGCTTGTTTTTCTCCTTTCTGAAGTGAACCACTGTAGGGCAAGCGCCTATCTGCGTAGGCAATAGCAACAGCAGCATGACCTCCTGTCAGCATCATGCAGAGGAAGGCCTTTTTTTTTTTTCCTTTCCTTTGTTGGGCTTGCATCACACAGAACCCAAGCAGTGTTCAGGGTTTCTGGAGGACCTGCGCTAGGGTTTTTAAGAAGCTTCAACAATCTCAGAGCCCTCTTAGCTGGAAGTAGCAGTGGGGCAAGAGTGCTTTCTTCTCCTGCTTCTACAGGATGGTGAGGAATAGGAGGGGCCACCTTCCAGTCTTTCCTTCCTCCCTCACCCTCCCCCCAAGACAACCTTATGGAATGAGGGTGGAGCAGTAGCCCTACCCCGTATCCCTCTCTCCACACAAGATGCAAGATGAGGAGAGTGGTTCCTTGATGCTCCCTGAAGATACAGGGGGATGGGGTCACTTGGCCAGCCTGCCAAGGTCAATAAAGGGGCATAACTGAAAGGTTGAAGAGGATTGACTTCTGGAGGTCTATCTGGGATCAGTGGCCAAAAAATCTTATAGGAAGGGACCTAAATTAAATCCGTTGTTTCTTTTGTCACTTTCTTTTAGTGGCTTAGTAGTTCTTAGAAACCACATCAGCAAAAAGTAATGGTGAGCGTGCAAAATATCAAACTTCCAGTACAAATGTTGCATCTTTTCAGTGTGTATCGCTTCAGTGCATAACTTCTGCATAACCATCTCTTTGAGACTAAAAGCATAAAGACCTGAGCAGAGGCTAGCTTATCTGGGTAGCAGTTCTGTGGCTTTTTTTGTCTCATCAGACCACCCAGCAACCTCAGATACAAGTCTAGACTCAAATTTTTATTTTCTGTGGTGTGGTATGTATCCCCATTGCCAAGTTCATATGGATTACATGTTGTATTGTTCATTGTTGCTCTTCTGTAGTTACAGTAGTTGTCTTCATTACTGTTTCATACGTGACTTTGGAATGTGGGAGACATTTTTTTCCTAATGTAAATTTAGTAGGAATCAGAAGGGAATCAGAGTTCTGCAAGCTTAACTTACTCTTTGTTGCCAAATTCTTTAGAGGCTTGTTTGCATTAAAATCTAGTATCATGTACTGATTTCAAAACAAACCAAAAAAAGAACTGTCATGTTTAATGTCTGAAATATCACAAAGTATATTGAAATACTGCTTAATTATAGATGCCTGGAATGATGCAGTCAGTAATGCCTGGAATGATGATGTCTCACATGTCCCAAGCTGCAATGCAGCCTACGGTTCCGGTGAGTTTAATTTCACTTTTCCCTATTTTAACATGTCTTTATGTCTGTTGTTTTGGTTTAGCATGGGTATATCTATGCTTTCTTAAACTAAATTACGAGAAAGGTATTGCTAATTGCAGTGAAGATTTATGTAGTTATTTTATCAAAACGATGTTTCCTGTGGGAGGTAGGACTGCTGATACGTGGTGTCCTGTGACTTTTCTTCAGTCTTTAAACTCCTCATTGGAAATGCATCTGCTTTCCCCTCAAGTCTCTCTGGATTCTGCTTCACCTAACACTTTTAGCACCCTGGCCTCCTCACTTGTCCCTTACCTTCCTGTGGCTTGAAAGGAATCACCGTGTGCTCTGGCTGTCTGGTGGTACAGCTCACTGTCTATCCAGTACATTTCTCATCTTCATAAAACTTCTGTAAATCCACCACATTTGAGATCTTGAGTAAGGTTTGCTGGAATTGATTTTAAAAAATGAAAATTATTTGGGTGGACATGGAGAGGGGGGAATTAATAGATGCTACTGATGAAATCTTCCTGAAGCAGGAAGGCTAAAACTTTTTCCTATTGACGTATTGGGAGATTTAGGAGAGCCACTTGAGTTCTTTACACTTAAATTTAGAAATAAAGAATTCATCTGTTAAATACCCAGTACACTACGTGTAACCAGATGTACGGTGTTGAGCAGTTCATCTGCCCTCTTGAGCCTGTTGGCCAGCTTCAGCCAGTGTCAGGAGAGAAAAATCACAGAGAACAATGTAAGTAAGAGGGTGCTGCTCACACTGAGGTGACTAGGTGACTAGGCATTCATGCTAGGGAAAGGATGTTAACTGTCTGAAGTGCTGGGTCTTTATCCAGCACCTGCCTCTTAGTTACAAGTCTGCTTCTTGCTGCTGTTCTTTGCTGTTGAATGAGTTGTGTGTTACAGTCTTAGTGTAATTCAAGTAAAGTTTAGTAACTCCTGAGGTTAATTCATGGCAACTGTGCTTCGTTAGTTCTTGGGCTCATGTAACTACTTACTAACATGCTAAGTATTTTAAAAGCTACCGAGTAGAGAGGAGGTTGGTGATTTACCCCCATCCCCAGTGCTGAAGTTGTTACGGATTTCTGATAACTGGTGCTTATGGAAAATTTGGAAAGGGTTTCAGACCTTGCAAGATGAATCTTAAAATGCTAAAGCCAAAAGAGAATTGGGAAGGGAGGGAGGGGATCAGTGCTAAGCTTGGCCTAATTTATTTTTTTATGTTTTGTTTTTTTTTTATTGTTGTTTTTACATATTTTGGCATGAAGGCAGATCACTTCTCTGGAACTGAATCAAGAATACGTTTTTATTAAGTAGGTGGACACATGATGTTCAGGAGGCAAAGCAGCATTACAGAGAGCTCCTGCTTTTAATTTTGTGTGTAATCCTCTTGGCAGAGATAGCAGGAGCTCACTCACACCTTTGTGCACGTGTATGAGACAGTTATGTGTCCGTTACACTTGTACCTCTCTGCAGTGGCTTGTGTACCATAGCCTGGAAAGCAAAACGAAGTTTTTACTATTTCTTAGCTTAAAATAATCTGTGGGTGAACAAAAAATTGTGTCTTTTTTTGGTAACCCTGATGACTTGCCTGGTAAAGTTCCAGCTTCCTGAGTTAGAGCGTTGGCTGCCTCGTGGATAATGCCACCTCCAAGTCTAAAATGTCATCTGAAGATGGCAGAGGCCAGCTGGATTATTACATTCCTGTCTTTCTTCCATAGGAGTATGATGGTCTTCCAGAGCACTGCTGTGCAGGTTGACTCTGTTTTGTGGTCTACGCGAGCAGTCGTTTCCAGACAGCTGATTAGAGCCAGTGTGATTTATTTCTTACAGAACCAGTGATCTCAGTGGGATTAGTGCTCTTGCAGCACGCAGCAAATTAGGTCGGCATTTGGAGAAGTAAACGAGGAGAAATGTGTTGGGTGGGTCACTGGCAGGAGATGCTGAAGTCAGCTAGGGTCTTAACAGCACTTGAACACGTAGACATACACAGTCAGAATAGCTGGTTTTTTAATTGTATCCTGTAAATTACATCTTAAAATCCTAAGTGTTATTGACGGTTCATTCACCTGGCTTAGTGCTACCACCTAATATCAAACCTGATGTGTAGAATCACAGAGTGGCTTGGGTTGGAAGGGACCCCGAGGATCATCAGGTTCCAACCCCCCTGCCATGGGCAGGGCCGCCAAGCTCCACAGATGGGTCTGATGTGATTCCTTTTTTTCTTTCTAACAATTTTTTTTCTAGCAAATGTTACTTGAGGAGCTTTTTGTTACTGAAGTTTGCGGCATAGAATTGGAAACCAAAGCGCAGCGGAGGATAAACCTGCAAGGTCTATGTTTTTTCCTATAGAAAAAGAAATGATGGAAACTCTCTTTGAATTCTGTCAATCTGTTTCCTTAATTTGAAGGACTTTCAGAAGGGGTGTCTGTAGGAAATTTGCTTGCAAGAGGGTTTATGAACGCAACAAATTCAACAGCACTTGATTCAGAGACGAATGCTTTTTTAAAGGCTTATGCCACATAATTCTGGCAGATGACTGCCAAGTGACTACTAAGCTACTGCAGAAATGCAGCATCTCTTCCCCACCGTGCCCCAGCTGCCCCTCTGGGAGGTAAAGCTGGCTGCTGGAGTGGTGGCAAGAGACCCTCCCTGTGGTTTATTGTACATGCTGCCTTTGTGCAGAGTAGCTCGACGTTTCTGATCGCTTCCTTAAGGAGCAGTAATAAATGTGTGGCTGATGGGAAGCTGGGAATCCCTATTTAAGACAGTAGAGAGTTTTGCTGCTGGGAGCACCTGTTGGGGTAAGTACTGTATTTACTGGTGAAGTTACAGTTGCAGTCAGTACTTAAATACCTGTCCTTTGTTTCTACAGCCAGGGGTGAACAGCATGGATGCACAAGTAGGTAAGTAGAAGTTCCTTGTTACTGTTGTTTCCTGTAAAAACTTCTAATATTTTCTTTTACGTTTCTTTGCGTTATTATATGGAAAAATAAAGCAACCAAACTTTTTTTTTTTTTTAATTAGGTGTAACACCTCCTGGAACTCAGGTAAGTGAACACCAAATTCTAGATGTCTCTGAGAGAAGCGTGGTGTTGTGCAAACGTTGCTTTACAGGTGTAAAATAAAACCTTGGCTTTTCTTTTCTTCTTTATACAAAGCTTGCTGCTCTGTCTGTGAGTTAAGATTTCGTTAGATTACCAATCTGAAATTAATGTTAAAATTAATAGCTCCTGGTGCTTTTCTTCTGCTCTGTCAAGTACATATGGTTTTCATGATTGTTTTTGTGCCGTTAGTGTTTTCATTTAAAGGGACTGAGCTTGAGCTAAAGGAGAAGCTGTGTTTTCTGCTGTATTTACATACATTTTTTCACTTTGAAATTATTTGTTTCTGGCTTTCCAAGTAGGTGTGGCAGTTCCTTGTGACATGAGCAGCACGTGAATTATAGCCTAGGTACCAGTGCTGCTTTAAAGCTGTCTCCTTTCAGATTTAAGTCATTGCAAGTGACTGAAGAAGAGTGAAAGCTGTTCCTTTTTTTAACTCTTAAATCTCCCCTCCGTATCAGTGAGCAGTTTATAAGCAGGTTTTTGTTTCTTATGTTTGGGTAGCTTTTAACTCTTCCATATTGATGACTGTTTTGCTTTGGCAGCTCCAATGCACGTGGTAGAAATCTGTCTGCAGTTATTACGCCGTTCCTTAACACAGGTGTGCTTTGCAAAAGACAAAACCAAGATGTTTACTGAAGACAGTAGTGACTTAAATTTGTTTAGATCTTGTTTTGCTGCCTTTCCTTTGCTGCTGAATTGTTTAGTATATTTGATATGCACACTGCAATGACAAACTAATAGGAACCGGAATGGCTTTTCAGAGCTCTGTTTTGTTTCACCCTCAGACAACACATCCCGTGGTTTGTGCAGCTCAGCAAACAGCCACAACCAACAGTTCAGGCACTGAGGAGCACTCTAAACAGGTTTGCCTGCTTTCCATTTGTACCGAATGTATTTCAGTGGCTTTCAGTGGCATCTTGGTCGGCATTTATTTCTCATCGTTAATGTTCCATTGAATTTTCCTAGAAATCAACATGGACAGAGCACAAATCACCTGATGGAAGAACCTATTACTACAACACTGAAACGAAGCAGTCCACGTGGGAAAAGCCAGACGACCTCAAAACACCTGCTGAGGTAAAAATGCAAACAAAGATTGTTGTGTGAGTTTGTGTGAAGGCAGGAGTCTACTAGCCTGGCTACCACGTAGGATAGCTGTGCCAGCAAATTTTGATCAGTGGAAGCAAACACCTGTAAACGTTTTTGCAACTCTTCTAATTTTACCCCGTTCCTTACCTTGGTGGAACTTGAAGCTGCAAAACAAACAAAATTCTAAACAATTTTCCTCAGTTCTAAGGTAAATGTTCCTTATTGAAAGGATGGCACTTAGATAAGTGATGTGTTTGTGTCACTAGGGAGGAAATGAGTATCGAGGATCAATCATTGATCCTTCAGTTATCACTTGGCTTAGTAGTATTTGAGGCCCACTTCTAGCAACCTTTTTAGTTTTAAACTATTACTGTAAGTTTGACTTTATGTCTCTGGTTTTTTGTCCATTAGCAATTGTTGTCTAAGTGTCCCTGGAAGGAGTACAAATCTGATTCTGGAAAGCCATACTACTACAATTCCCAGACAAAGGAATCGCGCTGGGCAAAGCCCAAAGAACTCGAGGACCTCGAAGGTAACATCTGTAACAAGGATGAGCGGAGAGGATGGCAGAGATTGCAAGCTGTGTTACTGCAAAAATTTGTTATCAAAGCATGGGAGTTGCACATCTGTTAGACAGTAGCCATGCACAGTAGGATGTAGTCTGAGATGTCTATGGAGCATTCATTTCTGTGTTTTCCACCTCACCACCCCTTTTTCCCTAACACCCTTTGATTTTCCCTGTTTATGTGGAGGCAGCAGCAGCTCCCCCTCGTGTCCCTAAACGGGAATTGATTTAGTATGGAATGTGCTGTGGCTTTTTCAGGGCTGTGTGTGTGTGCTCTCATTACATTAGGCAGCACTTCAACTCTTTCTTCATTTGAGACCCGTTGTAGACCCATTTTCCCTATACTTAGCAGTCAGTCCTTTGGAAACCTATGGAAACTTGTAGTAGGACTTGTGTTCAGGGTGGTGAGAGAAGGCAAGAATTAGAGGGCCACTGTAACAATCCACATTCACTTGGGAAAACAGGATAAAAGGTGCAGATTTCTGTAATACTGTGTAGCTCTTAACTGAGTAAGAATTACTTACAGTTTGTTTTGGTCTCTTGGAAGAAGCTGAGAAACAGTAATATGCTTTATACTGAAAACAGTCTGTCTTCTGGAAGCCAAAATTGTTGTAAGGCTTTGTGTGGGTAATTACTCCCTTTTTTTTTTTTTTTGACAAATTATTTAGAGAAACTGCAAATGCAATTAGTACACTTGTATTACAGAAACACAGAACAGTTTGGGTTGGAAGGGGCCTTTAAGATCATGTAGTTCCAACCCCTGCTACAGGCAGGGACACCTCCCTCTAGACCAGGTTGCTCACAGCCCCATTGCTCTTCTCTGCTGCAAAATAGTCCTTTTTTTTCTGCCCTTCCAAACATAACGTGCTCTTGTTCTTCGCTTTTAGCACAGTTTGTTTGGTATTGTGAGGGAAATAAGGTCTTGGCAAAAAAAACCCCTACAAAATCAGCTGAGTATAAAATGAGTATAACAGTCTACAAAGAGTAAGCATCAGTGACTGTTAGAATGAAAGAGAAGGAGAGATCTGCTTCACTAAGCCTGGCTTTATCTGTTCTTTAAACTAGACTGCTGAAGTTGAAATAATTATTTTAAATGGAGAAATGATTTCTTTGTACCCTAATCTTTCTTTAATGGGATTTCTGCATTTTGTTTTAGATGCTAAGTTGTGCTTACAGTGACTTTTTACAATGCATAAGATGTCTTTTTCTGAAGCTGTATTTTAACTGTTGTTTGTTTTTCCCCGTCTCCTCTAGCAATGATCAAGGCTGAAGAAAACAGGTGTGTTTTCACTTTGATACTTCTGTTGTGTTTTATATTAGGCTGTCATTTTTTTAAGAGTAGAATCTTGTCCTTGAATCCTAAAACATGGCCCTTGCTGCTTTTCATTCCAAATAGTGGCTTCATATTTAAACATTCTCATCATGTGTTGTAGCTTTCTTTTGAACTGAAATAACTGATGTACATGGATGTACAGGTTCAGTAAAGCATTTCCTATTTCAGAGCTAAGATTGTGTCCCTCTCAGGTACGCTCTTTGTAACAGCTCCTAACCTTCACTAACTTCCTTAAGCTGCAGGTTTCCCTAAGCTGTTACGCCCTCCTGGGCCTGAATGTGATTGTTCCCATTTTTGATACCTACAGCACCAAGACTGAAGACTCTGCTTCAACAACAACCGCTACAGCAGATGCAGCAAACGCAGCCGCCGCAGCCACTGCCGAGGCCGCCACAGCTGGTGCTGCCAGCACTGCAGCTGCAGCCTCTGAAGCAGAAACCGCTGCCGCCTCTGCTGCGGTAGAAAATGAGAGCAGTGCTGCAGCCACAGCTGAGGATCAGGGGCAGCAAGCAACTTCAGCACCTGCTGCGCAGGAACAGAGCGCGGAGAGCGCCGCTAGCGCGGCGGATGACTCCAAGCAGGAGGGTTCGGCGGAGTAAGTAAAGCTGGGTGGGATTTGGGCTTCCTGCGCTCCGTCGTTTCTTTTCAGGTGGGGTTCACCCTCAGTTCTAGCTGGCTGGGCTGCTTTGACAACCAGCTGCTTCCTCGGCGAAACATCAGCATCAACCTCAACGCAGCAGAGAAGGATGAGTAAGAGGAAGGAGCATTAAACCTATTTTTAGAAAAATTGATGCCTTCCTCTTACCAGCCTTCACCTGAAGCTCCTAGGGAGCAGCTTGTGGTTCAAACACTTCATCAGCTTTCCAGAGTAGGAAGAGTTCTCTGGGGTAACATGAGGTGTTTACCCCATGGTGGTTCTAACCTAGGGAAAAAAAAATGCTTAAATACTAAAATTGTTAATTTTTATTTATAGTGCTTCTTCGAAGAAGGAGGCCGATGATGCACAACCAGTTAAAAAAACCTACACTTGGAATACAAAAGAAGAAGCGAAACAGGCATTTAAAGAACTCCTAAAAGAAAAGGTATTTCAGTCAGCTGTCTTACTATTTTATAGCTACCAAAGCTGCATTTACCAGGAATTGCTCGAGGTCTTTGTTGTTGCTGTTAAGATTCATTTGCACTTAAGAAAGAGGATTTACATACTAGACAAGAGAGGTGAGAAAAGAAAAATACTGTGAAACCAGCATATATGATTGAAGCCTTTCTCAGAAACGCTTTGAGTGAGGAGCAAGGTGTATGATTTTCATCAGAGCTCTCAGTTTCCTTCCTTTTAGTGAGGCTCACATTGTAATGTAAACTAACCATTGTCAGGTAAACTGACTGGTGTTTCTCCAGCATTGAGACTGGGGCAGTGATTCATGTGATAGGCACCTTCACTAGGTGCTTCAGAGACAGGTTGCAGATCCATACAGAAAGATGACAGGCTGTTCAGTTTGGTTTGCAGCATTCCCATAAGCTGGTCTGTCTTAAAGACAATTTATTTTTCCATGAGGTCAGTTTTAAAACAGTGCTTAAGTATTTGAATATTTGTGGAAGTTATGGTTGCCTGTATTTTTGATTGAGGGTTTTTTTGTCAGATATGGTTCTAATAAAAGTGCTGACCATCTAAGCCTTAGATTTTTTTGTCTTCTAGAACATCAGAAGGTGGAGGTTAAATGGGAGTAAAATGAGACTGGCTCTAGTTTTCCTTCAGAGTATATGGAATGTTTGGGTTTTTTTTTTCTAGTGACATAAATTTCCAGAATAATTGACTGAATAGCAATAATCCCAAAGGACCTTGTTCATTTTCCAAGCTGACTGTTAATAAACAAAGTTTTGCAACAAAGAATGTATTCTTAACCCCAGAAGTGTAGTGCTTTTCTCTTTCATTGTTGGTTGTCGATGCTAAACGTGATGAGTAATGCTGAAATGTCTTGACAGCGAGTACCATCCAATGCTTCCTGGGAGCAAGCCATGAAAATGATCATTAATGATCCTAGATACAGGTACTGCTTGATTCTTTTCTCCTATCTCCATAAATGAGGGGCTGGGCTGTACTGGGGTCGCTCTGAGCGATTTAATAGATATCTGCATTTCTGAACATGTCCAGGAGCTCTGTTTCTTTTTTATGTAAAGTGCAAGTCCTGGCGTTAATCCTTGATTTGGGAAGGATGTGGCAGTTGTCAGTGGCATTCTGTACAATGGGTATGGTTTGCTTAGGAATAAAGACACACTTTTGATTATGGTGGAGATAAATACTTTCTAGGTTATTCTGAAATGGGTGCGTGCCATGAACGTTCACAGAAAAGTGGCTCATACCCACTGTAACAATAGTATTGCAATGTGAAACGGGTGAATACAGCCTGATAGGAACCCTGAGGGAGAGGCAGGACTGTGACCGGTCACTTAGATTGCATTTAATTTTGTCTCCAAGATTTGGATTATTCACATCTGTTTTATGCTTTGGGTCTTCAGTTTTGATTTTTAAATGTAATCACCTTTCCTGTAATTCGTGTTTTCTTTTTGGCATGAAGTGCTTTGGCAAAGTTGAGTGAAAAAAAGCAAGCCTTTAATGCTTACAAAGTTCAAACAGAAAAAGAAGAAAAAGAAGAAGCGAGATCCAAATACAAAGAAGCTAAAGAGTCTTTCCAGCGTTTTCTTGAAAACCATGAAAAGATGACATCCACAACAAGATACAAGTAAGATCATTCTTAAATCAACTTCTGGCCTTTACAAACTTGACAAGTTTGTCCTTCGCTCTTTCCAGCTTGCTCCTGGCAATGCTTCCCTTTGTGTGTGCTCAGCCTTGAGAAGCCTATAATTAAAATGTTTATAGGAAGACAAATATTCTCATTTTGAAAGAACGTATTTAAAAGTTAGGTTAGTTTTTTGTCTATTTATCAAAGAGAGAAAGCTGGCACCCAGGCTGCCCGTGAAAGAAATTAGGGAGATGTTGCACAAAGGAATTATTGCTTATGAAGCAGTTGATGAACATGATTGCAAGCCAGTGGGGTGTATGAAATCAATGTTCACTGATAAATTATTATATGTTTTTTCTTTGTTTTGTACAGAAAAGCTGAGCAGATGTTTGGGGAGATGGAAGTCTGGAATGCAATATCTGAGCGTGATCGTCTCGAAATTTATGAAGACGTCTTGTTTTTTCTCTCTAAGAAAGAGAAGGTAGCTTTCTTTCAGAGCTGTTTTTTTTAAATGACAAGTAAAGTAGTCAGTACCACCGAGTAAAGAAACCTTGCCAGCAGTGCAGTTCTGTGCATTGCTCAGGGACAGTTAAAACGCAGACAGAAGGGGAGGAATTTGTAGGAAAGGCACTGGAGAACCAGGTAGGAGCACTGTTGCATTACTGCATTCCCTCCTCAGGAACAAGCCAAGCAGCTACGAAAGAGGAACTGGGAAGCTCTGAAGAACATACTGGATAACATGGCTAACGTCACTTACTGCACCACGTGGTCGGAGGCTCAGCAGTATCTGATGGACAACCCGACGTTTGCAGAAGATGAGGAGCTTCAGAGTATGTAAAAAGTCTATAAAAGTCTATCTCTTGTCTTTTTATTTTGCTCCTGGGGATCTGTGTCAGCTTCAGAAATCATTATTG
Organism: Numida meleagris; assembly: GCF_002078875.1. Classification (NCBI taxonomy): domain Eukaryota; kingdom Metazoa; phylum Chordata; class Aves; order Galliformes; family Numididae; genus Numida; species Numida meleagris. The sequence goes on along the minus strand of NC_034413.1, from coordinate 70,337,796 downwards.
ATGCAATCTCCATGATCAAACAAGGGATTGCTTTTTCATGGAGATCAGACTACCTTGGTATTTGTTCCCCTCTGGAATTAGAAGAATTATTTGACAGTGTAACCAGCGTGGCAAATACTGAGGCTGCATTCTGCTACACTGAGCTCCTGCTGTGTTTGTTTGCTTCGAAGTAATGATGATGCTAGAGTGAGAAAGCAGGTTTTTTCATTGTGAGTTGATTTTCTCCTCAATGGGTCGATCTCGTGTATTTAACAGCAGCGTATGCATTTGTACAACCACTGAAGTATTTGATAGAGGCCCTGTGTTCTGACTTCTGTCTCGTGTTTGTAAGATACCCGGGGTCGTAGAGCAAGCTTGTTCTTCTCATCAAGACTTCTGTGCTCCATCTTGACAGTGAGAAACTGGGCACACTGGAGGGGGAGTGGTTGGGTTTGTTCTTCTTTTTGGCATTCTGTTGTTGGGGTTTTTATGCTGCACGGGTCTGCCATATATTTCGGTGGTCAGCGAATCTTCCCTCACTCCGTCAGTAGTGCAAATTGGCAGCAGTTAGTAATCCCTTAGGAAACATTCTAGAGTTAGTATCACTGCTTAACACTTCTACTACTCTGTTGTTACCTGTTGCTAGATATGGATAAGGAGGATGCGCTGATCTGCTTTGAGGAACACATCAGGGCACTGGAAAAAGAGGAGGAAGAGGAAAAACAGAAAAGTTTGCTTAGAGAAAGACGGCGGCAGCGGAAGAACAGAGAATCTTTTCAGGTTGGTGGACTTGCTGTTTCTGCCTTAGACGTGTCGGGTGATTACATATCCTGTGTTTGCTTCTTTTGTAGGGAGAAGCTGATGAGTACGTGTAATAAATCACATGTCAGCATTTCAGTGTTTTGTCTGCAGCGTAATAAATCTGTTTTGCCAGAAAGCTGCAAGAGCAGGGGAAAGTAAGAGAAAATAGAATGCAAAGTGCATATGGCACGTGGTAAATTGTGGAGGAAGTCAGGAAGAAGTGACTATGTTTGAAGTCATTTAAAAATCACATTTTAACACAAATGGAATTCCAGTTATCAGGAGTTCCAGCTCTCAGCAGAGTGGAAGGATGATAAGTGACAATGAACATCCAATTCACTTGTGTTTTGTAGATCTTTTTGGATGAGCTGCACGAGCATGGACAGTTACATTCAATGTCCTCTTGGATGGAGTTGTACCCAACCATAAGCTCTGACATCAGATTCACCAATATGCTTGGTCAACCTGGTAAGAATACTTCCAACCCTGTAATAAGCAAGGCGTAAAGCTCTTGGATTTGGGCAGTGTGAAGCAGGGTTGTTTGTGTGTTGTTTTGAAATGAAAATGAATTAAAAAAAAAAAACGCAGCTCTTTTATTAGAGCTAGCTTTTGACTTATCTAGTTTCTTCATCAGGATCAACAGCACTTGATCTCTTCAAGTTCTATGTTGAAGACTTAAAAGCACGTTACCATGATGAAAAGAAGATCATAAAAGACATCTTAAAGGTGAGGGGGGGAAATGCCCCATTTTGCTGTTTGTCTTCTAATGGCAAATTTTGCTTTCTTTTGGAAGATACGACCTGAACACAGTGGAAATCCTGTACAGCACTGTTAATGTGACAGTTCCTGACTTAGCCCCTTGCCTAGAAAGTAAGCTCATTTGTTCCTTTATTTACAGGATAAGGGATTTGTGGTTGAAGTGAATACTTCTTTTGAAGACTTTGTTACAGTCATCAGTTCAACTAAGAGAGCTACAACATTGGATGCAGGAAATATCAAGCTGGCTTTCAATAGTGTAAGTATTAATATATAGGAATATAACACGAAATCCTTGTAAACCAAGAACTAGCACTTATGGTCAGTGTGCTGTTACAATGTTTAAGAAAGATGCTGTGCTTCAGAGCTGCTTATCCTAATAAGAGCTCCCAAAAGAAGATTAAAGGAAGAGATTTTTTTTCTCAAAATATAAATGTTTAGTCTTGAGAAAAGTGAAGTTCTTTGCTAGCAGTTCAGTAATGTTATCATATTTATTTGTAATTCTTCTTGTGAAGGAATTTTGTGTGTGTTTCTTTTCTGACTAGCATCAGGTATTAACTCTGCTTTAGATTCTGTGTGAGAAACGCCATTGTGTGCTTTGAAGTAGTGGGCAGGGATAAATGGAAAACTCAAAAGATGAACTGTCATTGGGCTTCCCAAAAAGTGCATGAAACTGAACTATTAATCTTCTGGTTTGATATCTTTCTAATGATCTCACAACTCGAATTTGATACAGCTGCTGGAAAAGGCAGAAGCCCGGGAAAGGGAAAGGGAAAAAGAAGAAGCTCGCAAAATGAAGCGGAAAGAGTCTGCCTTCAAGAGTATGCTGAAACAAGCTACTCCTCCCATTGAGTTGGATGCTGTCTGGGAAGATGTATGTACTGCTGCTTTATTACAAAAGTCATTCCAAATATATTTAACAGGTTGATACGTGCTAATAACTAAGCCTGGATTCTCTATGCTCATGGTTTCTGTTTGTACAACGCAGACCCATAGGAATGAGTCATAGAATCACAGAATCATAGAATGAGCTAGGTTGGAAAAGATCTACAAGATCATCCAGTCCAACCATCCACCTACCACCAATAACCCCACTAAACCATGTCTCTCAACACAACATCTAAATGTTTCTTGAACACGAGTTGCCTCTTCAGTAGACACCAGAATTTGAGTTGAAAAATTAAATTCGGTCCGTACTTCCATTTGGTTTATTTTTAAATAAGTGGTTTAAGAGGAGATTAAAGCACTCTGCTTAGTGAAGAGTCTAACTTAGTTCTGGTAAGATTAAAACCTTGTCTCTCAAAGCGTACTGTGTGTAAGACAGTGTGCTTCTACCAAGCTTGCAAGGCGTATGCAGAAAAAAAAACCAGTTCTGCATGCATTTGTATTACACTGCATGTAACAGCAGTGTATACTCTGTTTGTACACTTGTATTAAAGACTGCTGGTTATGAAGCTGATGAAAAACAATCTGAGCCTTCTAACAGCACCGTGGCTTTCCCAAATGGTGGAGTAATGTCTTGTTCATGAACTTTGCAATGTCTGCGTTTCGTGTTAGCATTTCATTGCTGTGTCTCTTACAGATCAGAGATAGATTTGTGAAGGAACCAGCGTTTGAAGATATCACTCTAGAGTCCGAAAGAAAAAGAATATTCAAAGACTTCATGCATGTACTAGAGGTAATTCTTATTCTATTTTTTCCTGATTAGAGAATATGCGAAAAAGTCTTAGTTGATTGGTTCTTAAATTACAGAGAAAGGGGCATCCTGCATTACCAAAAAGTATGGATGTTACAACCTCATCTTGAAAGCAAGGCACTGAAGAAACGTGTAGAATTCTTTGATCTGTTGTTGTTGTTCTGGTCTGCACTGCAAGGATTTTCAGAAGTTAACATCAGGGCTTCTAGTAGAGTTGTGGGGAGTTGGGATTTTGATTTTTACTGTGAGCAGTTTAATGGCGATGTGCAGAAGGGTTATGGCGTGGTTTCACCCTTAGCTTTTGGACTGACCACGCTAAGAGTTAGATTTGCAGAAATCTTGACAAGTCAGCCGTGTTCAGAAAGGTGTTATCTTCTCCTAGGTCAGGAGATGTAATTTTTGTTTCACTGCAGTTTGTAGATTTTAAAATGGTTTAATTACAGAGTTTCAAGTTTTGCAAAGCAAGGTTTGCACTCAATTCTTGGCCAGCCTGAGCAATCACTTCAAACTGGAAGCACTGTTGCAAGGATTCGGGTCACAGGAGCTGTGTGCATCCATGCCTGAAGCTGTTTCCTTGCTCCTAAGTGCTTGTTATAACTCTCATGTGGCAATACCATTAATGGTTTATATTTTTTGATATAGAAGAATGCCTGATTGTATTTTCTAGTCAGTGCTAGCTATAGGTGCTGTGTGGGTGATGAGAGATGTCTTAGTTTCACGGTGAGCCCTGCAGATTAACGTTTGTCTTTCCATGTTGTGCTCCAGCACGAGTGTCAGCATCATCATTCAAAGAACAAGAAGCATTCTAAAAAATCCAAAAAGCATCACAGGAAGCGCTCTCGCTCTCGCTCGGTAAGGGCTTTCTTGATGTCTTAACACCTGCTCCTGTCGCTGTCTGGGCAGTGTTGTCCTCGTGCTAAGCACATGTTGTGTGTCTCAAGGGCTCGGAGTCTGAGGATGATGACAGCCATTCCAAGAAGAAAAGGCAGCGTTCAGAATCTAGATCTGCTTCCGAGCGTTCTTCCAGCGCAGAATCTGGTATGAGACTTTTCAAAAGTTTCTTTGCTTTAAAATTACTGATACTGGTTTATTGCTGGGTGATTATAATTGTATTGATTTCCGCCCCCTGCCTTCGTTTGTTTGCAGAGAGAAGTTATAAGAAGTCAAAAAAACACAAGAAAAAGAGCAAGAAAAGAAGACATAAGTCTGTAAGTACAGCTCATGTTTTTCAGTTGGTTTAAGGCTCAGCGTGGCACCTCGTGGTCAGTCACAGCAATCCTGTTAGATATTGGCAGATACCAGCTGGCTTTATAGCGAGGACTTCTCTATATCAGACCTTGTTATGTATACCTTAACATAAAACCACTGAAGACAGTAACACGTGGGGGTTTAAGCTGCAGCTATTGAAGGAAGTATGAAGGACTGTAGTAGCCTGTTATTTGCTGCTTGTCATCGTGGCACGTCCTGGTGTTGGCTTCTGCTGTGGCGTGCTGGATAGAATCCCAGCCTTCTTTTCCCTCTGCCTCATGCTGAGCATTGTTCCTTTCGTCTGCTTGAGTAGCAGGGTTGAGTTAGCAGCTCTGACATCAAATGTGCCAGAGCATCACTAGAACCTAAAGAGCACAAAGAGAGCTTTCATCCTCTCTGTACCTCACTTGAGGCCAAAGTGTCAGGTAAAGGAGGAAATTGGTGTCTCTGAACTCAAGTTCCTGCAGAACTTCTCAAAACTGCTATGTTCTGCTGTTCCTGTCATTTCTGAGCAGGGAGCTGTGCCCTTCTGTGGACAGCGTTCACTAAGAAGAGATCCCAATGTTAGGCATTGAGTAATGTATCAGTACAATGCAGACAGGGTCACGTAAGGTTAGCTGGGATGAAAGGCAGAATAAAAACAGCCACAGCTCCCGAGCCCTCAGTGCAGCAGAAGTGCAGGAGCTTGAAAGCGTTCAGCCATGGCAAAGCAGCCACATTAACAAACAATTATCAGACTTCAGCCTTTGCAGAGATCTTAGGGAATGAGTGGCTCTTGTGTACAGCAGGGATTTATTGCATGGATCCAGCATGCCCTGTCTTTGCATGCACTAAAAATGGTACAAGTTTTTTAGGACTCTCTCCTTTTCAAATAACTTCAGTAATGTTTCTGCATTACTTATTTCTGCCCTGGTTACCGGGATGTGTTAAACTAGCAACCACTTCCAGCAGTTTCTTTCTAATATGGCCTATATTAAAATGGAATCAGACTTTACTGAGGTGTGAGTATTCTATAAACTATAATACCTAATACATTTAATAACAATATTTAATATTTTCCCTTTATTACAAAGGATTCACCAGAATCTGATATTGAACGAGAAAAAGACAAAAAAGAAAGAGAGAGAGAAAGTGAAAAGGATAGAGCTAGACAAAGATCTGAATCAAAACATAAATCTCCGACTAAAAAACGACCTGGAAAAGATTCTGTAAGCTTTCTTCTTTCCTTTTTATGTGATGCCTTTGGGCTTGATATATCAGTGGGATGCTATAGTATGTGAGCTTTATAGGTTCATAGTGTACTTCAAATAAGGTGTTAAAGCTTTATTTCTGTTCCAGTTCCAGACATAAAAAAGAACTAAATGTTCAAGCAAAGCCGAAAGATGCAGATTCTATGCCCTCATTTAGTACTTTGTTACTAATGGATTTATTATTTGGCCCAGTAGGACGTGTTGCTGGTTGATGTAAGGTGGGAATGAGGCTGTTCTATGGATGGTACTGAAGCACAGCCCATGCTGTGACAGAGTACTACTTAGGATTAAACTGCCTCTCTTTTTTCCATCCAATTTGCCAGATGGATCTCAAAGGAGATGAGCAGGACAGCTGGTTAAACACTGAGGTGATTGTGCAGCTCTTCCACTCTGTCATTTGAGTACTCTCGTCACTGCTGTAGTAGTGCTGGGCTGGTGCTAGTCTGACACTGGAAGAAAATCTTAATTCTTGCCCTTTTTGAGCTGGAAGGTCAGGTGGAGGTGTAGCTGTGACCATGGTCTCGCTCTTTGCTGTGATGGTTCTGCGTACAGCTCGTTCTGGAAGGGTCAGAGCAGCGTTTTCAAAGACAAGTTCGAACGGAAAAAAATGGGGAGTGGGGCAGGATTAACATCGTCGGGTTTCTCGAGGGGGAGTGCTCTGCCTCGCTCGGGTCAGCTGGATGGTGCTGATGGTGGTGGCCTTCCCTGCACCGTTCACCTTGCAGAGGTGGGAGGCACACGGCTGCTTTTTGTCGCGCCTTCGGAAAGCGTGACGCGCTGAATGCAGGCATCTCTGCCAAGAGCTGGAGCTCAGGTGTGGCTGTGAGCGCAGGCACAGCAGGAGCTGAGCAGAGCTCGCCGTCCCCCTTCCCCTCGCGCCGCCTGGCTCTGTGCCCGCTGCCCTGGGCGCTCTGTGAGCAGCAGCTCGCTGCGCCGTGCTTACACAGACCTCAGAAACACCGTGCTTGAACGTACAGCATCAGAAACACCCGTGGGAAGCTCCCGCTGGAAAACGCAGCGCTCACCTGCCTCTTCCCGCAGGGAGCTGAGCCTTGCACAGAGCGGGCTGTGGGGGCACGCGGCGGGGCTGCAGCCGGGAGCTGGGCAGCCAGTGTGAGGCTCTCACCAACCCTTGTCTCTCCGCAGGGCAACTGGGACACGTCGGGCAGCGAGCTGAGCGAGGGCGAGCTGGAAAAGCAGAGGCGGACGCTTTTGGAACAACTGGATGAAGATCAATGAGAACGTTATTTATACCAAATATGTTTACATTGTGGCATAATAAAAGAAACCGATGTCTCATTCAGGACGTGGGTTCCGATATCCTGAGTTCCATTGTTGAAATCACGGCGGGTTTTAATTTTACCACATCGATGCATCCGAGTACTCTTACCTGCGCCAAACCTAGGAAAGCGAACGAGATCCCGAGTTCGAGCTGAATGTCGCCGGGCAGCACGGGCGCCCTGCTCCCCCGGAGGGAGCCCCGGAAGGGAACGGCGCGATGGAAGACGGCTCGGGGCTCGTGGAGCTGCAGGCTGAGCAGAGCAGAGCGCTGGCACCTTTCTAGCAAAGCAGCGACGCGGTGCCCTCCTTCCTAGAAAGGCAGTAACTGTTCTTCCCGGCCGCGCGGGCAGGTAGAGCTTCATTTTTTTTTAGAAAGATGCTTAATATAGTTTCTTGTGGCTTAATTTGTTTTACGAATTTGTTATTATTTCTCAAAGGGGGAAGGCAATGGGGTTAATGAATCCGTTTCTCGATCTGTACTGCAAAGAACTGTCAGCTATTGGAATGGCTCCTTTGGGAGCCGCGTTGGTAGCCAAAGCCGTTCCGAGCGCTCGTGTGAAGCAGAAGGCTGCTGAGAGCTTCGTGTCTCCCCATCACCTCCAGGGGAGCTTTTCTGGTGAATGAAACGTGGACGTGGCTGCGCTCAGCCCTCCCTTGTGGCAGCAGCAGAGGGTGCTGCCGCTCACAGCCGCCTTCCGCGTTCGCATCGAGCCGGTACGGAACAGCTACGGCTGCGATCTCTGTGCTTACCTTCACACGATCAAAACTAAAAATCAAACTGTAAATAATTTTTGAGATGTTGCCTTACGAACCTGCTGAAGAATGTACCACCGTGTTTGCAACAGCAGCTGCAGTATCTGTGTAGGACGTCAGCGTTTGCCAAGCCCTCCTGGGGGAGCAGCTCCGGCTCCGCCCGCGCCGTGCCGCTGTGGTACTCCTTCTGCAACCTCGGATTGGAATATTTTTGTACATTTTTATCAATTATTAAACCTTGTCTTCTAGTGTGTACTGGTATTTATTTCTACTTGAATGCTGTGCACGGCCCCCATTCGGTTTTCCTGTCTTCACAGTTCTTGGACTTGAGCAACATCTGCTTACAGGAAAATGCTCGAGTCCATCTTTAGCTGTTGGTTTCGGTGCATTTTGCATTGCTAAGTAAATGCTTCTCTGAAAAGGTTTACCTTTATTTTCACTTCAAATAAAAAACAGCGTGCTCCCGGGGCTTTCCTTTGTTTGGGTTGGGTTGTTTTTTTTTTGTGGGGTTGTTTTTGTCCACCTTCTGTCAGCTCTGGCAAGAAAAATGGCACCTTAAAATGAGACAACTCCAACCAACGCAGGGGAAGCAGCATTTTAGGAGGGAGGGAGGGGGTTCAATTTGGTTTTGTCTGTCTGTCTGTCTGCCTTTCTGTCCTGTCCTTCATCCATTCCTGTTTGTCTCCTCTTCCTCTCATCCATCCCTCTGTCCATCTTTCTCTCTGTTTTTGTGTGTCTGGATTTCTGTCTGTCCCTCCATCTTTCCGTCCCTTTTTCTGTAAGTCTGTCCCACCCTCCGTCCTTCTGTCTGTCCTTCTGTTCATCTGTCTTTCCACCATCCAATGGCCAGAAAGATGGAAGACGGACAGAGGGAAGGACAGAGAGATGGCTGGGCAGTTGGACAGAAATGTGGAGGGACAGGTAGAAAGACAGGGACAGAAAGACAGGTGGACAGACTGACAAAAGGATGGGCAGAGGGAAGGACAGAGACCTGGATGAACAGAAGGACAGATGGACAGAAAGACTGATGGATGGACAGAGATGGACGGATGGAAGGACAGGCAGACAGAAGGATGCACAGATGGAAAGACTGACTATGGATGGACAGAGGGATGGACAGACAGAGCCACAACCATCCACCCCAGGTTCTGCCATATTTCTTTAGTTAAACCCTCCTAGCAACTAGCTCTGAATCGCAGCTCGCCCATAGCGTTGGCCTCTCTAAGTTTAGGACTTTAGTACTGTACTGTTCTTTGTGTATTTAGGGCGCAATACTCACCGCCCCTGATTGCTGCATGGAGCACTCACTGCACAACTGCTGCTGGGGACACGGCTGCTTTGCTGCCCTGGGCGTGCCACGCTGCGGGGCTGCTGCAGGCACAGCTGCAGGACGGGAGCCTGGGCCTCTCTGTGCGTAGCAGCGCCGAGCAATGGGGCACAGCCCCATCGAGGGGAAGAAAACGCTGCGAAAATCACTTTAAAGAGAAAGAAAGGCTGGATTACGGTGTAGTAGTGTAAATAGTTTATTTGCTCTTATGCCAGGAACAGACCAGGAAAGTAACATGAACCGCTTTTATAAAACACTTCTAATATTGCTAAGAAGCAGAGCTATTCCTAGAAAAATACGAAAGAGAACATGCCGGCGTTCCGTTCCAGTTGAATGATAAATTTTGGTCTTACATATTTTAAAAAAAAAAAAGAAATACCTTTGAGCGTAGGGAGGAGGCAGACGGAGCTCCGAGCCCCCTGCCCAGCGCTGCACCCAATGAATGGCCCCATTGGATGCTCCCCCAGCAGCAGGGCTGTGCGGAGGCGGCGGCATGTTCTCTTTGGCGGTGCGGTGTGCGGGACCGGGGGGGGGGGCTGGCGGGGGGGGTGAGCGGAGGTCAGTGCGGAAACGGAGCCCCGAACCGTCCCCCCGAGTTAAATATATAAAAACAAAAAACTATAAGTTAAAATAACTTACGATTTGTATAGCACATGCTGATGTTTTTTTTTTTTTTTTTTTTTTTTTTTTTCCTTTTTAAACACTATTTACAATATTACCCAGAGGCGGAAGTGGGAGTGAGAGAAGAAGTGTAAAAACCATAAAAAAAAAAAACGGCACCGATTTTGTAGCAAAATATCTGTACATTTAAAAACAGCTCATCGTATAACTACACATCGTCCAAGGAAAATGGGACCTTCACCAGTGGTTCACGTAAAGCACAACGTAAAAGAAAAGGGATTCAGTGGTTAAATACTATACAATAAATTTTACAATTAACGTATGGATGCGGCGATACCAGGAGGGGAAGCTGTGAGCATCACGAGCTCGGCTGCGGTCCCGCTCCTCCTCCTCCGGGCCGGACCAACGCCGGCTGCGGGGCCACGCTGCGGCCTCCGTGGGCCGTGCAGGACGCTGCTCCGTCCCTTTGGAAGCTTTCCCAATGTGACAAGAGCCTCACGGGGCGGCTGCTGAGCGCATGAGCTCCGGGGCTTCGCTGGAGCTCGATTGTCAAAGGGAGCTGTGGGGGTCACGCTGCGGACGGAACCGCGGTCGTAACGGGGCACTAACGCGACGCAGGGCGAGCCTCGGCGCTAGCAACTGAGCTGGAATGGTCCTCGGAACCCTAATACTGATTACTGAGATGTTAATACCTTAGTGCTCATTAATAAATACACTGTTACTCAGAAGTTGCCTCTAGCTGAAGAACAGGCGATGCGTTCTCCGCCCTTCCCGCGTCGTGCACCTGCAACGCACTGCGTCCCCCGTACCCCTCGTGCCTCAGCCCCGCGCTGCACAACCCAGCCCGGAACCTTACAGCCAAGGCAGGGCTCGCTGCCCACGGATCTGGTCCCCACAGTCACATCACCACATCCAGCTACGGCGCGTGGAGCCTGTACGGCGGAAAAGGGTACGGATATCTTCTCGTCGCTATTTCCCTACTAGATACACAAAGCCCTTCGATGTTCTTTTTTTTAAAAACAACAAAGCCAGTAAGTGCAGCTGAAGCCAAGGCCAGCCCTCGGCCAAGGACAGGAATGCATGTAGAAGCCCAGCAGCAGAGCACATCCAGGAGTTAGCTCTTTCCAACCCGTCGGGATCCAGGTCCGGCCGACACAACACCGACCGCTAAGTTTCCATAGAATCAAACCGAACCAAACACCCAAAAACGACACGTACTTTACTTTTTGGTTAAAAACACTGAATAACGTAGTGGTGTCAAGAGATACCCAATCAAATCGAGTCCTATTGCTTCCATTCATTTGAGCAGGTACTTCCACGGTAGGCACTTGTTAGCTACGGCTGAGCGGAGAGCCCATCGCTGACGTTCCTATGCGTTTCAAGGTGGCTGAGCCCTTTTGCGGGTAATGGGACCGTTCCCGAGGCGGTAAGGAAGGGGCGGGACGCGCGGGTGCCGCCGGCAGCCCGGCTCCGCTGCGGCCTAGCTCACATGGTGATCTCGGTGCCGTTGGCGGAGCGCAGGGCCTGGTCGTCGAAGCGACGCCGCACGCTCCTCCTCAGCGCGTCGGCCCGGCGGTACGGCTGGTTTCGAAGATCTGCGGGGAGGAAAGCGGCGCCGGTCAGCACGCACGGCCCGCCCGCCGCCGCGCGCACCGCAGGCGGGAAGGGGCCTGCTGGAAGCCAGTCAAAGCAGCTTGGGTAGCAACGGGAGGAGGGACTGCGCCCCACGAGAACAGCGAGCGGGGGCTGACGGGGCCGCAGGCGACACGCCGAGCAGCAGCTAGTGCAGGGCTGTGCTCCGAGCGCTGGGGACGCTAACGGAGCCGTGCCGCTGGGCCGGGCGTCTCCCCACCCGTGGGCAGCTCTTATTCACTAACGTTGTTTGCGTAGCCTCTAAATTCCTAAGGTGAAAGACACAGAACCAGGGAAGGGGCCTCACGGATCACCCAATTCCACCCCCGGGGCTGGGGAACCCACCCGGCTCCGGGCGGCAGAGCCAGGGCCTCCCTGCCCTGCGCTGAACGAGGCGTCGCATGCAGGATGGAACTGACTGAAGGTGAAACACAGGACACAATGGGACAAGCGCTCATCAAAACAGGCATGCATCTACGTGCCCCATCCACCCCTTCAACCATCAGAAGGCGCCCTGAGAAAAAGCAGGCGTTCCCCTGCGCCCAGCCTGCCCAACCCGAGGGGCTGCAGGGCCGGGCTGCTGCTGGGGCTGCAGGGAGAGGAGGGTGGTACTGAGCATGCCATGGAGCCAACGATGGAGAAAGCCGGCGGTGGGAGTTTAACAAAGCCCGTGTTAAGAGCGTGGTGAGGACAGGGGACTGCCTGGCTTCCTGCGCTACGGAGATGAGCTACACAGCACGCTTGGTGCACCTTACACATCATTTAGGTAGAATTTCTTTTTTGCTGGGAAAAAAAAAATAAAAATGGGTGCTTCGCTGGGGAAACCCTCCCGTGAGTTCCCTGTCTGACTTACAGCTTGCTCTAAGCCCCGCTCCCCAACTCCTCAGCCCCCAGCAGAGGCCGCCTGTGCTGCCCTGTGCCCTCAGCCTCCGCTGTCCATCGCTGGTGCCCCTCCCACGGCCACAGCACCACGCACCCGCAGGGCACCGGGCAGCAGGAGCTGGGTGCTCAGCCAGGGAGCTACGGGCTGAAACAACCCGGGACAAGGGCGCCTACCTCGGGCTCAATTTGGAAGAGAAAGGGCCAAAATTGAAAGAGCGGGAAGGTGGTGAGCAGCCAGCAGCTCAGCAACCCCCTGCCACACAGAGGTGGGAACCAACGGGCTGAATGGCTGCTGCCTTCAGGCCCTCACCAGCACTACGCTCAGCCACAGCTACCACCAGGCTTCGGGCATACAGGGAGAGGAGGAAGCTAAGTAAAAAGTGATGCTTGCCAGCTCTGTGTATCCTCCACCACCGGTGTGCTAGAAGAAATCCTTACCCTCGAGTGAACATTTGGAAATTTAGTGATATTATTCTTCTTTAGGGCTAAACAGAAAAAAAAACAAACACAAAATGATGGTTAAGTAAAAAATGGGATGGAAAATGGAGAGCAAGTCAACTCAGCGTTCAAAAATGGCAGGCGTGTTAGCCAGCAGAGCGAGAGGAGGGGTGAGGCTAAGGCCACGACAGGTTAGAAGAGAGGAAAGGACACGAGGGCCACCCTTCCCTCTCGCTACCCAAATTCCAAGCTGCTTTGAAGATTGGCTCCAGGAAGATAAATACAGCAATTAACTTGAAAGAGCAAATAACCGTTGAGCTGATGACAGTTTGCAATTTTATTAGAAGCATTCATAAAAATACATACTGCGAAGTGAACACTGTTGTCTTCTTAAGCCATCCGTCCTTAATCCAAGACAACAGTGTTAAGAGACATGCGGGGTTAAGCACGCCCTCCCGACACCTCACACCACACGATGCACGCTGCCCAGTTCCATGCCAAGCTTTGCCCCGTGCCCATAGCTGTGGGCTGGCACAGCCCAGCCCTGCCACCTCCCACCCGCGCCGTTACGAAGCCCACGGCACCGCGCCGGCCTCCGAGAGGATTGGCTAAAACTCAATTCTCGTTGCCGGTTTTATTTCGGATAAAAGTTGGCATGGAACTGAAAAAGTTAAATGTGGATGCGAACAAATGAGAGAAGATTTACTCCATTCCATGTCTGACATGCAAACGTGCAGGCAAGGGTTAGAAAGGCCAAAACGATGCCCCTCGGAGAGGGGACACGTCACCACAGATAACCCTTCCAAGGCAGAAAGCAAAGCCCAAGAAAGTCCCACCGAAGTCATGCAGACAGAGTTCCCTCTGGCTTACAGCTCAGTTACTACATGCAGACTACTCGGGTACATGTGCATACAGGGAAAGATCTGTAGCCAGCAGAGATGACATAGAAAAGCCAAGTGAACGGTCACGGTACGACTGCGTTTGGCCTAAGCCTTGTCCGTCCCACGGAGCCTGCACCAAATGTACTGTGACTTCCACCACTTGCTGTTCTATGGCATTTGTCACGAGGGTTAGTGATGCCTTTGAAACGCGAGGATGGGCAAAAGCATCAGACACAGTCGATGGGATGAAATAAAACGTTACTGAAACACAACGCATGCAACAAAGGTGACATCGGTACGACTTCAGGCGGACGCTGGACATTGCTATACACTCAACATTCACATGATCCCGGCTGAGGTCCATACAAATGGAGAAGTGTCAAAAATCTACAGCAACCTTTTTTTTGTCTAAGAGCATCAGGTGTGAAAGAGGAATAGTTTAGTAATGGAATTCCTCAGTGAGAACAGGTTCGCAGAAAAACCGAGAGCCCCGCTTGGCGGTTCGAGCTGTAAAGGGCACAGTCTTCAGCACTGCATGGGAATAACAGCCAAACAAACAGAGCAGTGAGAAGCACAGATCGACGGCATTAGTACACGGTTAGCGCTTGGTTAAGGACAACCGGGAACACTTCTGCACCTTCCAAGCGACTCGTGACACTGCAGTGCAGCAGGATTTGGTCACGGGGCACTTTCAAGTCCCTGAATATCTGTTTCTTACAGCGTGCAGTGTCTGATGGTTTTGGAAGACTACCGCTCAATGTGAAGGCTATGGCTGCAGAAGAGCGTGGCTCCGGACGCTGCCCTGTTCCCATCCCGGCCAGCAGGGCCTCCCCGTGCACCTGAGAGGCACCTGCCAGCGTCAAGTGACGCTTCTGATTACTGCCGTGCCGCTGGACCGGCTCTCGCACGCCGCATCCAAGTGACCTCAGTTCAACCTGACATTCTGTGCCCTGTGTGTCACTGCGCGGCCCGAGGCCCCGGGACAGCGCGCAGCAGGAGGGGCTGGGCACCACAGGGGATGGTTGGGTTGGCTGAGCCTGGCACGCCTGCACGGGGCTGCACGCAGGCTGCCATCGCTCGCACCATCTGTTTCCCCCACGGAGCAGGAGAGCCACTTCACCAACTACACCGGCTTCCAGGAGCCCAAAGGAGTTGCAGAAGCAGAAGCGATTAGATAGTACAGCAAGTCTGCCTCTTACACGGAGAATATTATCTTAGGAATCTATTGATCAAACCTTAAAAAAGAGCTGTGAAAGCTTCACCGAGAGCATTTCAGCCCTCTCATGTAGCTGGGCAAAAATTCACCAGCTTTCCTCACTGAGAGGTAAAGCAGCTCTCCTCCCAGAGGGAAGAAACGATGTGACAAACATTCAGGAGACAGCCAAGGCAATCCTGCCCGAAGACTGTTTTTCTGACTTTCCGTGCAACAGAAATCAGTTACTGTCAAGATATCGAAGCGTGGAAGTCTTGCTCCTTCCACACCACAGGTACAGAACGTGCACTAAAATCCAAGCACCTCAACCAGAGCAGTGGCACAGCCCAAAACGACCTGGCTGCTGAGCACAGCACGACTCAGAGGACAGCTCTGTCACACAACGCCCCAGCTGACAGCGGGTTCTGCAGCCCTCCCTGCAGCCCTATGGTGGTGATCAGGGCAGGCTTCTGCCAAACTGAAAAGCAGTATAAAACCAGAAGCTGCTCAGGGCCAGCAATCATTTGGGTTTGACTAAACGATTTCCTGTAAGCGTGCAATAATGTGGTGCAACTACTGCTAGTACATTTTAATGAAAATGCAGGCTCTTAATAATGTTAAACATCTGTCATTCATTCCAGTTATGGGAAAGTAAAGATTTCTGGGAAAGATCTGCACGGCATGCATATCCCCACCGGAATATCTGCTGAGATCTGAGCTGCCTACTCTAGAGACCAGAGACCAAGTGCATCCCAACATGCTGGAAGAGAAGAGGTAAGAAACAGCACGTGCCCAAGGTCTGCGCTTGTGACAAACACGGGCAGCACCGACAGTGAACACACAAAGGGAGGTTACTGGGCTTTGTTTGTTACAAACCCTTAGCAAAACTTACTATAATTGATTCACATCATGTAAACCATTTCCTAAGCTGTGCTGCTGTAGCTCTAACAAGAAGCACGTAACGCACTCGTGATAGCTATCAGGCAGATACACATTTTTAACCTTGGTGAAAGGGCCTCTGAGATGATGGAACAAAAGGGCTTTACCTGTTATGATGTCTTCAATAGCACCGTCCTTCCCTTCGTACACATGCCTGTTATCCTTGACCTGCCGCCTCCTGAGCTCTGCAATTAGCTCTTGCTGCTGTCTCTTTGTTTTATGCGAAGGAGACTGAAAGCAAAGAAGAGAGGGTTTGTAAGGATTTGTAAGGATCTTCCCTCCGGTTCCTCTGTCTGAAATACCAGGTGACCCCTCTTGCAGCAATCAACCCCAGGAACTGCCACCTTTCTGCCCAGTTTTGCAAGCCCAGGAAAACACAAGGGCACGGTGAGCTGCGGTCCTAAGGGTGAAGGCCAGAGTTACAAGCTAACCTGGCTGCCAAGCTGTTTCTCTTTCTTAGGTTTGCAACTCAGTTCTAAGCCTTCTCCTCACTTGGAACTGAGACACCAACCCTTCTCCTCCAAGCAGCATTAAGAGAAGGAGGAGAACAGGCTTTCCATCTGACAGAAAACCCCTGGCTGGGATTAAGGGCTCCTGTGAAGCACGAGAGCTGCGTGAAGCAGCTTCAGTCAACACAGCAGCCATTGTAGCTGTGGCAAACCTCCAGCACATCTAAAGCATTCACTCAGGGAAAAAAAGAAAGAAAAGGTCAAGAAAATTCCTAGCAAGTGGTAACGTGGGGCAGACTCCTGCTGGCATGCTCAAACAGGAGAAGATCTGGAGATCCCTGCAAGCAACAGGGGCTCCACACAATGAGGACAGATGGGATTTTAGACAGGTAAAAAGCCAAAATAGGAAAAAAATGTGGCCAACAGCAACACGGCCTAGGTGACTTTCTGTCTCTTTAGTTTTTCTGAATTTTGCAACCTTCAAAGCAGAATGACTGTACACTTGGGTTCTTTTAGTCTATTTCAGCTTTCCCCACAAAAGGAGAAAACTTCCAGAGATCACAATTCTGGGCAGCTCTAAGTCTGGGCAACTCAAGCTCTGCACAGAGCTGCAGGTTCCAAGCTGTCAGGAAAACCAGATGAACACATCCTGCCTGCACGGCCTATCTGCTCCGTACCTTTTGGTCCTGTTGCTCCATCATCGCTTCCTGTTCCATAAGTTTTTCCATTAAGGCCTGTTCCTGCTTTTTTCTCAACTCGTTCTCTTCTTCTGCTTGCTATTTATCACACACACACACACACAAAAGAAGACCCAACAAGTTATAGCTTCAAATCACTGCAAGGAATCTGAATGTCACAAATGAATGACACTAGCACTTCCTGCCACAGGACTTTCCAAGGAGGCAAACTGAGGGTGTAGCAATTTAGCTAAACAAAGTCTGAAACAAATGGGCTGGGAGAGACCTCCCAAGGTCACACAAAGCACCCCGGGCCCAAAGGACCTGCACTCAGGGTTAAGGGTGAGAACTTTAACCTCACAGACATCCCGTTTCTGAGGACTCCTCCAGAGTTTCAGACAGCTGTGCCGTCTTTCAGCCCTGAAAATAATCCCAAAACAACTATTTGTGCGGCCTTGGGCTGGGGCTGATGTGCTCACGTTGCACAAAGCTAGAGGGAGCTACAAGCTGTGCTGCTGGGAACCTTGAGACAACAGATGGCAAGCCATGCTGAGAACAACAAGAGAAGGGGAGGATGCTCCTGCTTACCTTGTAGGCCTTCACGAATCGGACAAACACCGGGAAAAAAACGGAGGGGGGTGTTGTCTTTGGATTCTCCCCAAAGTACTTCACAGCATCATCAAAGGCATCCTACAAAAAGCACATATTTCAAGATACATTCACCAGCCATTACCGCAGAACTCAAAGTATAGGGTCGACATTTTCTCGAAGTGGGAACTCTTGGCTGGCACCGGCACACCTACACCTGGCACGTGGACAGGAGCAAACACACAGAACTGCACCTGTGATGTATATAAAAGCAAGCCCTTGCCATGACATGCTGCTATTCACTTGTGGGCTAAAGCCAGCCTCAAAAGCGAGTAGGAGGGTTTGAACCAGAGAGTTTGTCAAGAAGAACATCTGTAGGGCTGTCACCAAGCTCACAGAGGTAAGACATATCTGCAGCTAGAAGAAAAATTACTGGAAAAACACCACCACAAGCAATTAACCTAAGGCTGGCCTCACCACGAAGGAGAAAAAACGAGTGGTAAGAATATGTGAGGGTAACATCGTGGGAGAATTTTTTTTTTATACACCATGACAGAATGACAGATCCTTGTTCCACGAGCAATGCACGTTTTATACATTCAAATCAGAACAGAGGAGAACCATGGAGACTGTGCCTCTTCACTCAAACCCCGCTTCAGACTAACTCAGCGTCAGCAGAAAACACCCCGTGTACGTGCAGAGCATGCTCTGCTTCTCCGAGTCATTCAGACCCCGAGAATGAAGAAATACCTGGGCAATTTTGGCATCATCCTGCAGCTTCTTCAGCTTTCCTTCATTGTTCTGAATGAACTCCTTCAGCATCGTGTTGTGGTCATGCATGGTGTACTCGCGCTTCGTCAGATCCAGGCCTCTCTGGAGCTCCTTCACATCCAAGAGGACGTTTTCTAGAGACACTAGGAAATAAAACAAAACTGTTGAATCGCTCCTGCTGTGCAAATGCCCAACCCACAGCATGACCAGCTCCCCACTACAAAGTGTTCACAACCACAGCAGTGGCTGCCACTGCCCTGCATCAGGCACGGGAGGTCACTGCTTTGACAGTGACAGCACGGATCCCTGGTGTGTGTGCTAGGTCAGGCAACCCAGTGGCACCAAGTGTCTTCCCCTAAATTGGCTCTGCTACCACACTGCTAGACAGCACTGAAACCAGCTGGTTTTATTCCTAGGATGGTCCGAGTGGGAAAGCACTCAGAGCCCAACAGGTACGCTAAGGACACGGCCGTGGTTACAGTACCTGCAGCAGCCTTCTCCACGTAATGAAGTTCATTGTAAAAGAGGGATACGTGCTGGTACTTCTCCTTGACAACATTAGAAATATAGTGCAACAGGGTTTGTTTTCGGTCTGTTGACTTTGTTTCTAAGAGCTGGAGAGAAAAAAGCAACGAGATTGCTGGGTTAAGGTGCAGCAGACGCCAAACAAATTGACTGAAGTGGTGTTGGTTTTTCCCGAACGTTTCTCCATCTGATAGAGACGGCTGTGAAGGCTCACGTAAGTGTTTAGTGGTGGTTTTCCACTGTGGTCTGAGGATCTGTGGCCTTCTCCTGAGGGGCTGCCAAAATGCTGGTAAGGGTGATTTCATGCAGAGTGCAGGGAAGCGCATTCCCTGACCGGCACGCTCTGCTGCCTCTACCAGCTGGGAAGCACCGACGAGCCCCGAGCAGCCAGCAGCCACTCTCCATTTACAAGAAATGCATTTCAGCTCGTGTCCCCTCATCACCTCTGGTTTACTCACCAGGTCTAGACTCTGTAGCTTAAATCCATACACCGCTCCTCGCTTACTGCTGTTCATGTAGTTACCGAGAGCCAAGATGATCTGCCAGAGCAGAACAGAGCAGAGCGTGAATTTTCAGGGCAAATGCACAACAGTTCAGAAACCACTGAAAGGAGTTTCACTGAAAGGAGAGTTTGTATGCAAGCATCCTCGTGCACTTTCAGTACACATAAGGGGATGCACTGGTGAGTGGTCAAACACAACCAAAATCAGACCTACCTCCAGTATTTTCTTAAGCTTTTGGGATGACTTTATTGAGACAGATGCAGCTATTATGGCGTGAAGTTGCTGCAAGTAAACACAGGGAGAATTTCAGTTAATGCACAACAAACCCAAAAGTAAAATTAAATTCAAAACACTTCCATACTTAAAAAAAAAAAAAAAAAACACTTGTTTTCGATCCACACAGTGTGCCCTAGCATGAATTCTATCCTGTCCTGGCACGTCAGGATTTGAAAAAATTAATTTGCACTGCAGATTTCTAACACTCAGATGTGGTTGAGGAAAACTGTATTTATATTTCAGTCCTTATGACTGTGAAAGATGCATGAGACTCACTTCAAAGAGCTCTCAGACCAGCACTGACAGTAATTTTCCCTGATGGTACAAACAACTAGATTTTCATTTAGACTGGTTTTAAACTTCTACAGGGTAAATAAATAGGACTATGTGGAGCAGCCTGGGTACAAGCTCCCATACAAGCAGTGCCTGGCATCTCTGAGTCACTGATACATGAAAATATATCTAGAAAAGCACTTCTTCATTCATACAATTGTTTCTCATTCTGCCTCTGTGAGAACTCAGAATGACTCCATGACACTCAAACCATCACCGTCTTAGGAAAACTAAAATCTCTACAACCTGCACTGACTGCCCCGCGCCAGCACACGGCTGCATCGTGCCCTGCAAGCCTGACTTGCACCACAGACAGCAGTTCCCACAGGGAGGGAGGCTGAACACCCAGACACCATTTCCCCCACAGCTAACCCATCTCCAGGGGCCGTCTCCCACTCACCGGGGTCAGCATCTGGATGCTTTCGGCAAAGTTGCCTATGAAGGCCATAATGGTCATCTTCTGCATCAGCCTCTCGATCTTGCTGAACTGCATCATGAAGCGGTCTTCGTCGGACAGGTTCTCGATGGGTTTCCTCTCCCGCTCGTAGAGCCGCAGCACCTTCACCTCGTTCTCGGTGGGCAGGAACCTCATGAGGCACTCAACAAAATCCACTGGCAGCGTTTTCAGGTCAAACCTATGCGATAGGAAGACAGACAATGGCCTCACGTTGTGCCAGGGAGGCTCAGGTTGGATATTAGGAACAATTTCTTCTCCTAAGAGCCGTCAGGCAGCTGCACAGGCTGCCCAGGGAGGGGGTGGGCACCGTCCCTGGGGGTGTCCCAGAGCCGTGGACACAAGCCTGCCCATGAAGCTGCCTGCACATAAAGACGTTAACACGCTTACTGTGCAGAGACAGCACGGACACAAGAGCTGATGTGAATGCTGCTGCTTGGCACCTTGCTTCTGTTTCCAAAGAAGGAGCGGCACAGCTGGAGGGCTGGAGCTGGGAGGCTGGGTCCGTACCCCGCAGGATGGGGCACAGCAGAATCCCATGCTGCAATCATGCTCGGACACACCTGTATCACATTTGGGTTTGGCAATGCGTGGGGCGATTACACAAACCTCACTGCATGCAAAACGCTTCCAGTGCACTTGGACTAAACTTGTGCTTTGTGGAGCAAGCTGCAAGAGCTGCCTCTTTCTGATGCTCTGCTTTTGGAGTGTTCATTAGAACAAAAAGTACCGAGTACATCGAAGGAGAAATTCGGTACGCAATGGCAAACTGTGGATGAACACGAATTAGCTTCTTTAATGAAACGTGTGTTAATTTGTTAAGCCCATATAGTGATAGAGCGACACAAAACTGCAAGTTAACATACCGTAGTACAAGGGAACCCGATTTGTGGGAATTCAGATTGGTTCCATCCTTACTTATGGATTTTTTCCAGATGCAAAAACATTTACATCAACTGCCAATTCAAAGCCATTCCACTTCCCAAAACCCACAGTAAATCCTGAGTATGATTTCTTTGCTGACAAGCGTTTTACTTACACGTGAATGGCTTTGCAGATTTCATCCGCCGTCTTTCCAGCTTTCCTTAAAGTGATGGCAAGATTTTTGGCCCTGTTTGCATCCAGTAACGTGACTTTGTTCGACCCTTTCTGAGTTATTTTTTGCTTGCTTGAAGTAAGATCAATGGCAGGACCTTGGGCTTTTGTTTTGAATATTTCTTCAAATTCATCCACGTTTAAATCCTAAAAAGGAAAGAAAATGATTTATCCCTCCCACAGCAAGTATTAAATCCCACAATGCCCAGCATTGTACCAGACCTGCAGTAAGACCCTGTGGCTGCTGTGGCTACAGCAGAGTTCTTCAGGCAGGGGTTGCACAGCGTAGTAAACACACGCTCCTGAGTCAGTAATCAGGAAATTTGGCCTCCAGCCCCAAGAGCCCTACACACGTTCAGAAGCTCAGGCAAATATTCATGTTAGCACTCAGACTTAATCCAGCCA
The DNA here is from genome assembly GCF_002078875.1 of Numida meleagris. Classification (NCBI taxonomy): domain Eukaryota; kingdom Metazoa; phylum Chordata; class Aves; order Galliformes; family Numididae; genus Numida; species Numida meleagris. Next base: position 70,316,044 of record NC_034413.1, on the reverse strand, counting down.
CGTGCATCTACATCACGGCACCGGGACCATGCAGCACCTGAGTGCTCAGCCCTACTCTGGGCTGCTTTAAGGCCTCTTTCCCTGGTACACTGGCACACACCAGCCTAACCCCTAGCTGTCAGCCAGAGTCTCTCTCTGCAAAGGCCAACACTGATTGGAGTCGTGGATGGAAATGGGAGGCGGAAGGCAGCAAGCAGTGCTCATACCTCCAGGATCCTTTCGTCGTCTATTTCGTTGAAGACCGTCCCGTTGATCTGGTTGGGTTTGAGGGCGACCCAGTTGAACACCGGCATGCGGAACTTGGTCTTGATCGGCTTCTTGATTTTCACAGCTAAAGACACCAAAGGAAAGGAAATGATCAACTCCCCGACAGCTGAAAAACACCCCACGTGCCCAGACCGCGGTCTCTAGAGTTGGCATTCCAGCACTGGAGGAAGAACTGGCCAGAGCTAAGTGATCACCCTGAGAAGCCTGAAAAGATCCTGCTGCCTTAACAGGCAGGCAGTGCAGAGAGACTTTTATCCAGCCCTCCGGCTGCTTCAGCACAGCGTCTGCAGAATGGGACTGAACGCCAGAGGCTGTGAAAGCTACACAAAAGGAAATGTGTTATTACTTTTATTGCCCCACGTTGTCTGGGCTGCTTTAAAAGCCCATGCTATTTTTAAACGCTAAAGAAAATGGATGGAGCAGCCAAATTTAACCCTGTCCTGCTGGCTGCGGAGCCCACCTCGGCGTCAGCTGGTGCACGGCCATGCACATGCAGCCCAAACCCAGCTGCTAACAGCAGCACAGCAAGCAGCGCCATCCACGTCAATGAAGGCATGGTAGCCTCAGCCTTCAGCAACAGCCAGAGCTGCCAGCTGAGGACACGTCTCCGTCGCTGAGGTGGAGGGAGGATGCGTCGCTGGCAGTAGATGCATCGCAAAATTCCATCCAGAATAGGTGACAAGAAGGAAAAAAGCTCCTTTCCCAAGGTTTCACTGCTGCAATGGGGCAGTGCTCCCTCAGAGGGGTCAGGGCTGTCTTTGAAAGCCAAAATAGGGGGTTGCAGCACACATGAGCTTTCACACGGTCGAAATAATGGGTTTCATCTTTTCAGGTCATGCAGAATTAGTGTTTCAGTAACCTACACAGAGAAGCTACAGAAACTACTCTCATTAATCAGCGAGCAGAGTACAAAAAGTAACATCGGAGCAAAGAAAACAACTTCATTCCTATTCCTAACAGATCTGGAGGGTGCACGAACATTTTTGGTAATTCAGTGCTCAGTTCCTTGTACACTGATGAAAACACATGGTTGTTAGTTGCTGCAAATTCAGGATCTTCATTGCAGTGATCAATCAATGTGTCTCTCCAAAATCTCAGTAAAGAAACCATTTCTTTCCAAGCTGCAAACAGCAAATAGAAGCCCTCGTTCCTTCATCTCCAGTGCTGGAGAAAAGAGCCCCTTCCCTGCGAGCAGGGCCAGGCAGGGACAGCAACCCCACACCCTGCATCCCGACCCTCCCACCCAGCTCTGGGCTCACTGCACCCCCCAGCAGGTTTGCATCTCCCAAAGGTGGGGATGATCTGATCTGCGTTTGACTTAGCTTGCTCCAATGAAGTCCTGACTGCTGCCTACCCTGCATCCACAGCGGGCAGAATCCTGCTAGCTATTTGATGCTAGATAGAGATGCTAGATTATTTTCTCCTCGATTTCAGAAGATGCTTTCCCAGCTTGCAAAGCACTTGAGCAAATAACTATTTTACCTAAAGATTACGTATGTTTTTGCCATGACAGACAACCTGCTTCAGGGCACAGCCTCCTGTTGTGCACCAGAACCAGGTGAATGCTGAAAACACCTCACTTTGTCCTACCACTTCTAAAGCAACAGTTGAGTTGTGTGTCTACGTACATTCCAAGTCATGCTCATTTTGCAGGGACACTGCAAAGAACAAATTCCTGTCAAGAGAATTTGCTCGAAACAAATAACTGTGAGTAACAGGGAAGATGCACAATAAATATTCAGCTTGAAAGTCTGAATATTTTGAGAAATATATTTATCCAACTGGAAGACACGAACACACATGATCAACTTCTGCTCACTTAAACCAAATGGTTTTACTCTTTGTACAACGAATGTGTTTAATCCTGAGTAACTCCTAAAATAAAGATATTTTTTTTCCCAAGCTAAAACACCCGTGAAAAACACATCTTCATCTCATGCATACATTAGAATAGATTAGTAACTGCTCCCGGGTTATTTCAGGACAGGAAAGGAAGCTAACTGCCTCGTGGGCCAGCTCCCACTGCAGCTGAACAAAATGCCTTCAAAATCTCCTTCCTTCTCCCTTACCGAAACATGCTGTCAGCTGGCAAGGTGACGTCCTCAAGAACTGCACTGCTCAGGGCAGCACAGTGGGGACGCAGTCATGGCTGGAGGACAGCCCAAAAGAAGCCACATCTTAATTACGTGCTGAAGTGCTTTGCTGGATCGGGGCCTGGGAGAGGCCAAATCCTGCTGGCTGGCAGCAAACCCAAAGCTAACGCATGCCTTGTGTCCAGCAACCCCTCTGCACCCGCCTCGGCCCTCCCACCACCTCCTGGACTGGCACACACGGTCACGGGCACACACAGGACACAGCAAAGCAGGACAGAGGGAAAGGGGAGAAAGTAGTTAAATACTTAGCAGAAAGCAACCTACAGAAGAGCTTGATCGGCCCATCTTACCAGGAAGCAGAAAGAATGGAGAAAAACATGTTAGCAATGGTCAGAAGAGCAGGATTTATCACTGCATCCATTTCCCCCCCAACCCAGAAGGGTCCTGCCCCGAGAAACATTACTTGCTATGTAACCAGTTTATCAAGAAAAGGTGCTTTCATTTTCCCTTTCAGTTCTAACCCACTATAAAATGCCCATCCTGCCTATGGGCATGTCCCACCACTACCATGGCCACGTCAAGCATCCCCTGCCATCAGCCTCTGCATACATATCTGGGTAACGTTCTGGATACTCAGCTGTTTTTTAAACATTCTGCAGTCTGACATACTGCCCCAGCACCCCAGTCCAAGTGAAAAGCTGGCAGCAGAAACCAGAGGGGCATTTTAAACCTCTCTGATACAACCTCTCCTTGCAGCACATGCTAAAGGGCACGACAAAAATCAAGCCAGCAGCTTCAGGTTGAAAAAGCAGCAAGAAAGAACACAGCTCAGACCACAGATACAGTGATGCCATCCCCTCCATGGGTCCCTCCCAGCCCATCAGCACAGCAAGCTGCAGCACAGCCGGGCAGAAGGGCGCACCTGCCTGCCAGCATTCTGCTTTGCTGCCCCAGCCATGGGGCCACTGAGCTCTGCGTGCTGCAGAACCACTGTGCTGCTCTGCAAAACCCATCGGGGAGAGGTTAACCTGTAACCTCAACCACACTTCATCTTCTGTTCTTTTTCCCTTTTTTTTTTTTACATTATTTTAATCTACTCTGGGACCCTCTGCCTCCTCTTCCTGATGCTTTTTCCTTTCAGAAGAAATTTTAAAGGCTGGAATACTTTATCAGCTTTTCAAAAAAAAAAAAAAATAATAACGAAAGAAAGAAAAAAGCTATTAATAAGAGCTCTTCAGTCTCTCTTTCTGGAATCATAATGTGCTCTCAAGATTTCCTGGAGGGGAAGGAGTGTGACACCAATTAACAGTCATTTGCTGCACGGGATGCTTGGCGTAGGATAGAGAGTACATAAAAACACAATTAAAGACGGTCAGGAAACTTTCCTTCCGTCCAAAACATGACAAAAGCTTGCCATTCTTCTGCACAGATTTTTCTTCATCGTGTGCTGAGAAGAAATCAAAACCATGAAGTTCTGCATTTTTGCTCGCTTTAAGCCAAAAATGATCACGTTCGAAAAATATTTTTGGCAGCGGCTTCAGTTTCACTGAAGAAGCTATCTCCTACAGATCAAACCAAATCTGTTTAATTGAGAAATCAGCTTTCCTTTCACGAACCCCTCTAAGTATAATACCAGACTGAGATGACGAGTATTACCTCGAGGCCTAAGAGAAAAGAACTCCCACCTCAGCATCCTGCCCCCTCTAGTCAGCGTGCCCTCACGCTGTGAGCAGCACTCTGCGTGCCGGGCAGACACACGGGGTGCTTTACCTGCAAGCCCTGAGTTGAAAACCACGGTGGGAGAGGCGGCGCCGGGCAGGGGGGGTGCTGACGGCGGGGGCGGTGGGGGCAGCGGGGCGGCAGGAGCCGTGTCCAAGGCGGGACCTGGCAGCGGCGGCGCTGGGGGCGGAGGTGGAGGCGGTGGTGGCGGTGGAGGTGGCACCGGCACAGTTACAGGGCCATTTTGCACTGTGGAAAGGAGAGGAGAGAAGGGGTCCTGTGGTGAACAGGAACCAACATGGCACAAGCAGATGCGGAACAACTCCCAGCGGGGCCCACTACCCTCCCTGCCCCACTCCGCACCTCTCCGCCCAGCCACTACACCGACCCTTCACCAAATCACCTCAGCGTACAAACACGGGAGGAAACCACCCTCGCGAAGGAAGTTAGTACTTTTCAATGCTTAATTCAGAGCTCAGAAATGGATCAGACAAACAAGGTCTGCAACCTTTTTTTTTTTGGCATTTTTTCAGCGTAAGGCCACTGTGACTGACCCCGGAATAACAAACCACCTCCAGATCACAGCCAGCATGTGTTCTGGGGACAAGATGCTCCTTACCTGCTTCAGATGCTGCTGCTAAGGCTGGTAATGGTGGTGGAGGTGGTGGCAGTGGTACAGAAGATGCAGCTCCAGCAGTTGGTGTGACACATGTGCCAGCCGCAGCCTCTGCCCCCGCCGGCACCATCCCAGAGGCCAGAGCCACGGGAAGAATCGAGATGTCACCATCGCCTTTCTTCTGGATCTTAATGGTCCCCTGCTTCTCCAGTTCGTGAATCTTTTTCTCCAGTGTTGACTGTCGCTGGATGGCTTCCTCTTTTTCCTTCACCATTTTTCTCAAGGTGTGAACCTGGCTGTTTGCATCCTTGTAGATTTCCTGCAAACGCCACAGAAACGAGCGATTTGCATTTGTATGCGTAAAACAGAATACCAACATCAGAAACAGAAGGGAGCCCCACGCCAGACTGTGCACTGTGCCAGGCATCATCTAAGGAGGCATTTTCATGCAAACCATACATCTTCATGGGTAAGGAAGAACTTGTTTTATATGTTTTTCCCACGCCAGCATTAAGGCTGCGTGCAGTACTGAGCCCTGTGAGAAATCTCATCAGGTAGCAACACCCGGGGACACACAATTTCTGATTGCTACTTTTTTTTTGTTTTTTATAATGTCTCCATTTCTTATGTTAATCTTAAATATACAGAACAGGTATGCTACCTCAATTTCTCCTCTAATACAGAGTATTGGATGCCTTGCTGGTTGCTCTGCCTATGAGCAGATGTTGACCCATAGAGGGAAGTAGGAACAGAGCTCCTGACCTGGAGGGGAGATTGTATCTGCAAGCAGGCATGGCAGACATTCAGAAGAAACCCTAGAAACCAGTCGTGCTTTGGGACAACACTTAGGGTGAGGTTAGTTAATATTACATTAATAATTTCTGTTATTAAAATAGCATACCAAGAAATAATGTCTGGATTGTACACAGAAAGCAGGTTGTGCTAGATGCTTCGCAACCGAAGTCTGAAAGACTACAGTTCTACCCTGAACTCCTCTCCAAAGCCAACCACATGTGCATAACTCAACCAGAAACACTACAGACCTGGGCAATACGACGTACTCGTCTAGTTCACTGATTTGCTGGCACATTCAGAGAGTTAAAAGCCCATCTTTGAGAGCACAGACAAGTCATTCTACTTGAAACCTGTCCTGGGTTCAAAATTAGAAAGCTAGCAGAAATTGCTCAGCCCATTAAAACAGCCATTACCTCCCAGACACAAAATGCACACCGGATCCCTCCCCTGAAACGTGGCATCCAGCCAGAGTTTTCCCATCACGCTTACCCGAATCACATCCAGTTCTTTGTTTCTCTGCATAAGCTGTTTTTCCAGTTCCACAATCTTTGCCATGGCTTCATTTTCCGTATCTTGAAGTTTTTCAGATAACTATCATAGAATAGAGAAATAGATTATATTAGTAACGATACCTTTCGCAACCAAAACGTCATCAACACTTGCTGGAGCAGTGCTATGTGGTAAACTATTGGTTTTCCACCAAATCCTGAAGTCTTTGGAAGAGAAAGGGATCCTGTGTGGAGGCAGGTGGCACTAAGTGCCCAGCTGAAGGTCAGCTGTGATGATGAGCATTATCCTTCAGCTATGACTTGCAGGCAGCCTGGCTGGACTGCACTCGTGACCCTGTGCAGTTAAGAGAGCCTATTCTATGATACAGAACTTAAAATGCAATTATTTTGCATATACACTGAAGTTTGATCTGAAACACAGAATATTACAATGGTACTGTTGCAAAGTCAATAGGTGCTGAAGTGGTAGCACCTATAAATATGTTCTCTCACAACAGACCTTATTTAATTAGCAATGAAAGGAGGAGAGTTTGCATGTTGTTCTTTTCCCTATGGTCTTTTGATTTCTTTTTATCTTTTGCAGGCCCCAAAAACCTGGAGTTTGAAAGCCATGATGTTCCTGTGCGGCACAGCCCAGGCCAAACTGTCCCTTGATGTACACACAAATTGCATGGTGAGCCCCACATTAAAAAGGCCATTCTAGCTCTTTACAGCAACTTGGGGACTGTGTGAAATAGGAAAGTAATTAAAAGGCAGAAAGAGACATTTTCTCATCAGGTCAAAAATTACCTTATGAACACATCTTTGAAGCAAGTGGTGCACCCATTAACACAAACATGCACCATATGAGGTTCAAAAGACTGCAAGGAAGCACCCAGGAAGTTTACCTGCACAAGACTTCCATAATTATTTTATTTGCCAGATATCTGATCATCCCCCACCAAAAAAAAAGCACAGTAGTCCACAGGCTTCCTTTAACACTCCTCACCCCAGAGATTCTAGCTATGCCTGCATGACCACCTCCCAAAAGAAAAGGGCAATACCACAGCACACATGCAGAGCAGGCTCTGCACCACTCCAAAGGGAAAGGCGACTTCAGTTTTGTACTAACGTGGGAAATGTTTTCTTCCAGTTCTTCAACTCTTTCCAAGGCTGCATTCTTGGTTTCTGCATCCTCCAGTAATGCTCCCACGTCAAAAACGTTATCCAGATACGCTTGAATTTGCACCTGCAGTTTGTCACTCTCTGTGTGTTTCAGTTTCTGTATAGCCAAAAACAAAAAGGTGTCACTCAGCACCGGCAGCAGCTTGAAGCACCAGAACTGCACACAGTGGAAAGGGGAGGGAGAGCACTGGGAGCTTGGCCACCTCCATCATTCAGGAACGCTCTCTGCATTTCAACATTAGCTGAGATCATATATGAAAAACAGTCACTTCTGAAGACCAAACATCCAGAACTTTCAAACCAAAGTAAGCAGTCTTACCTCCTGTTACTGCAGAAAGCATGCAGCCAGCAGGAGAAAGTGCTCTAAGGAAGGATTTTTGCACATGGGCCGAAGGAGCGCCCGTCCCCACCATCTCAGTGAGTGCCTCCAGCACAGTGCTGGCCGTGCCACCACCACAGCAGACGACTGTGGCTCACCTCCCCACGTTACCAGGCAAGCTGGCAGTTTAGCTCCCAGCCTGCGATTCCAGCTCGTGGCGGCGGGTTTCCCTCCCCCAGCAGCAGGGAGGCTCCAGGCTGCCGTCCCGTCAGCCACCAGGCCTGCTGGTTTCGGCAGAGGCCTCGCGGCCTCAGGCACCAAATAAGCCCACCTGTGTGGATCAGTGCCAGCCACGTGTGGGAGCCCGGTCATACTCACGTCCAAATACTCGTCCAGGCCCAGCTTTGTAAATTCGTACTGCAGGTGGACTCGGAAGTTCATGTCCTCCACTGAGTGCACAACGATGTTGATAAACTGCATGCAAGCCACCTGCAAGAGGAGCCACCACACATCAGCATGCCACGGCCCTGAGTCATAGAATCACAGAATGGCTGGGGCTGGAAGGAACCCTGAGGATCATCGAGATCCAAACCCCTCAACCCGGGCAGGGCTGCCAGCTGCTAGATCATGTACTAGGCCAGGCTGCCCAGGGCCCCATCCACCCTGGCCTTAAACACCTCCAGGGATGGGACATCCACAACCTCTCTGGGCAGCCTGTGCCAGCACCTCACCACGCTCCCAGTAAAAAACATCCCCCCGATACGCAGTCTAAATTTCCCTTCTTTTAGTTCAAAGCCATTCCCTCTTGTTTTATCACTATCTGTAAAAAGCTGATTTCTCTCACATTTATAAACTCCCTTTAAATACTGAAAGGCTGCAGTGAGGTCTCCCCACAGCCTTCTCTTTTCCAGGCTGAACAAGCCCAGCTACTTCAGCCTGTCTTCATAAGAGAGGAACTCCAGCCCTCTGATCATCTTCGTGGACTCCTCTGGACCTCTCCAAAAGCTCCCAATCCCAAGCACTGGAGCTGGCCCTCAGAGCCCGAAGGGATGCCAGGCCCCCTGGGTCAGCCAGCACTGCCAGTGACTGCATTTTGCTATGGTTACTGCCAAGGGAAACTGCCATTTGCTATTCTGCAGCTTTCTATCCCATCAGTGTTGGATTCAGGCTTGCAAGGACTTCATAAAAGGTGCTTTGTTATTTGTAGAAAACATACTTTAAAAACTGTGGCTTGCACCCCAGCGCAGTGCAGGCAAGTCAAGGCCCTCGAGCAAAGGGGGCCAGAGCCCCATGGACAGTGGGGCAAGGTACCTGCAGAAGGGCAGGAATCGTGCCCAAAACCACACAAAGGTTTGTCCAGCTGGGGAATGTAAGGCACAGCCAAATCCCTCTCCGCACATCCCCAACACTCCTTCAGCTCTCAGGTGATCAAATCCAATCTGTAAGCAGAGGAAGTTTGCCTAGTCCTTGGTGGGTCCTACCAGGGCAGAACCCAACCACTAGAGATGCTGAGACAGAAATAACACCAAGTTCTCAATAGTTACTGAGATAATTCTTCTCAGAGAATAAACTCATGGGGAGATGTCTGTTGCACGGCAGCCTTTGACGGCAGGTTTGGCTGGGATGCCCCACAGTGCTCCTCCCAGCCTGAGCTACCTCGGGTCCATCAGGGGCTGCATGGACACAACAAGCTCTGTGACGTCTTATTCCTGTCCCTCACCATGTACCTGCTTCTTACACAAGTTAGTTTTTGAGTCTGTGCACAGCCAAAGACTCTTTCCAGTTTCCCTGGGGAGCTCTGGTTCCTCATGATGCTGGTGCTGGCCTTGGCCAGCTGAACACTGCTGTCCTGTCAAATCCCCCACTGCCAAGTTCCCGTATTTCAAAAGAGCTCTTGTTATACTTGCTTTGGCTCTAGCAGCACTGGGGCCAAACTTTCATTTCCTTTCTCAGATCCTTACATACACAACTAAGGAATTTATCAAGTCAAAGAAAATTAATCTAAGCAAGTTGCATTTAAAATGAAGTATGTCAATGTCAACAACAGGAACCTTCCCTAAAATACTTCTGCCTTTTTGTTTCTCTTTCCTCCCATCAGATCAATGCAATTAGCTGCAGCCCCTTTCAGCTCCAGCTTCCCAGACAGCTCTCGTCTTCTCCATCTAGGGCAGCCTGAAAGCCAGCTCCTGCAGGAATAGCTCTGTTTGCGTTCAACCCTTGCAACTACTTGAATTACTCGAGCTTTCACATTACATCCTGGAGACTTGGCTCCGGGACCTGTTTGATTCCACCCTGCAGAAAGGAACGATTCCTGCCTTAGTACAGCCTTGGCAAGCGGTGCAGCTCCGCAGCACAGCACGGCAGAGCCTCCAGCACGGCTCCTCGCAGCCCTGCAGCCCCCCCTCGCCCCCCAGGCCCCCAGGCATACTCCTCGGGTACTGCCCGCAGCAGCATGCGGAGTGCATCAGGGCCAGATGGCGACAGGAACGAGCAGGCCTGCCAAGTTGTTTGTTCATGAGCTCTCTCTTCAAGCTTTAGGCTTGTTATACATTCAAGCCCTCGGTCGGTATAAGCAACCCAAAGATGCAGGCTTTATTAGTATCTGGGCAAGTTCCAAAAAAAAAAAAAAAAATGTATTTATCCTATTTCAAGCGATTCACCGCTATCCTCAGCTTACAGCCTGAGAGGAGCAGGGAGTTTTGCTGAAGATGAAACAGGCTGCCCAGATGGATGCTGAATATTCACGGCTCACTGGGCTCATGCTCACGCTCCCTACTCCATCCTTAACACTACACTGCTTCTCATCTTAACTACAGATGAGGAATGATGAGGGATATTCTTAATAGCAGCGGGCAATCGCTGCCGCTCGCAGCAAGGTGGCAAGCTGCAGGCTGCTGCCGCTGTCTTGCTTCAGGCCTGCACTAAGCTGCACTGCTCTCCTGCTCCCAAATACCTTCCCTGTCAGCATGGGAGAAATGACTGAGTCGGGCACTGGAGACAGACAAATCTTCCTGCTAAATTACAGGCTAACCAAACGCACATCTGAGAACGCTTAACCAACACCGTGACTAGCAACGTGTCCTTACTGGGACTGCAATAATAAGGAACAAAACCAACTGTAACGTGTCACAGAGTTACTGAGAGCAGCTTGCTAACTTTAGTAAAATTGCAGAGATCCCTGTAACACTTTTTTTTTCTTTTGGACTATGAGAACAAGGTCATCCTATCTTGCTCTTTTTATTCTGCCATCCTCTTGTGGGTGCGAGCCTGGCCCTGCCCACTGGGGCTGCAAGTCACTGGCACCCACATCTTCATGACCCATAGGAGGCACCACACCAGCTGGTTTAACACCTAATTGCTGGCAGAAAGATGTCTTTAACACAAAGCCCTGCACCTGAACAGTATAAAGTGTCACGCATGCTTAACAGAGACAACAGAACAGTGAATGTGACCAGATGGGGAACCCTGCTCTTCTCTCACCTCCAGATGGGAGCATGTCACAATCGAGGCACTGGCCATGAGCAGTGCAAGGGGGACTGCACTGACCATACCTGAACTGCATCTGCTCTGTAATTAAAAATGGAAGTTCTAATCAGCATGACCACTCCCTTGCCACAGACCTAAAGAAACGGACATAGAAGTATTTCTGGTACCAAACACATAACCAGCTACCTCATCCTCGCTGTCCCGACCCTCTGTCTTTCACATGTTTGCACCGTGCAAGTTGGCACTGGCATCTGTGTGTGCCAGTAAGATCTTCCTCTCTTGCTGTTTTCTGCTGTGCTCCAGGGAAGTGGATTTGGTGAATAATCATGCACATGCACAATGAGGAACCAAAGTGGTGAAAACTACTGCTATATTTATCCCCAGATAAGGACAGACAGCTGCAATGAGTCTCTCCCACACTTCCCTGTCTGTGATTTTGAGGATGTTGGCACACGTACAGAATATGCTTCTTGATACTGCAGATGCTGCTATCCTGCCACATAGAAACAGCACACACAGCCAAAGGCTTCTTTCCCATTAACCTCACTATGGGACTCGACATTTCTTGGAGATAATTTAACTGAAGCTGAAGCACCAGAGTTATATTACACAGTTTGGAATGTTAAAAAATGGTACTGCGATAATTTTAGGGCAAGGGTCAGAAGCCATATCCAGCCTGGTGCTGTGTGTGACAGCGGGAGCAGACAGAGCCAACGCCGAAGCCCAAGTCTGCAGATAAGGAGTGCTCACCATGAAGTCTATGTTGTTGTCTTCATTTCGGAAGTGCTCCATCAGCTTCTCAAAGCGCTGCTTCTCTCCGCACACCTACAAAAGAGTGGCCACGTGTTTGTCAAACCACAGCTTGCAAGGGAGAGCATTAAGAACGTGAAGAGCAGCCCCCGTGCTTGCTCAATACCCCTCTGGACACGCTTGCTCTGTTAAAAATATTCTTCTTTGTGACAAATCCAGCTGAGGTACCACAGGTCAATGCCTGAGCAGCAGTTACACCGGACCTCTTCCTACCTTCCTTCCCCCAAAAAATGTCATGAGACCACTGCTGGCACAAACGAACACAGCAGTTCCAGCAGGCTATGCCACAGGAAGCCTCGGCCTCCTTATGGTTCAGGACTGGTTCTCCACTGTAATATAATGTAATTAGGAAGAAGAACAGATTACAGAGAGGAAAAAAGGAAAGTTATCACAGGCTAAATGAGGAGCGAAGTACATCAGCGTAACGATCAGCTGGTCAGAATTACAGAGCTGTAATACAGGCCTGGTGGCAGGAAACACATCCAACTTGAGGGAGAAATCAGATCTAAGATAAAGCAGGTCTCTGAACATTGCTTAAATCTTATTACTTCCTCAGAGCCTCTCTGGTTCGGCTCTAGTTTTCTCAGCAGATGAATGTCCTGGAGTCATTCACAACAAAATCACAAAGCACTAAATAAGCTGAAAACCAAAGGGAGGGTGAGAGGGCACTGCTGCCCTCCTTTTGTGTGAAGAGCAAACTCCTTGGTGAGCCCAAGAGGGCTCTTCCTTTCCTACCCAGATATCAGTCAAACACCTGGGATGTGCCGGGTGTCCCTGCCAGGCAAATGCACACCCCATCACCACGACCATGGCATGAGGAAGCCAGCCACTTCAAACAGTGGTAGTAGCTCCAGCAAGCTATTGCCACAGCTCCTTGCTTCACAGCTGAGAGCATCAGCTGCTGCTTCCCTTATGAGCAGCTTGTCAGGCAGTATTCCTGTGAAATTACCCAATGAAAGGTGAGTAAGGACTGGTGGCAGCCATGGGTACTTGTTTAGAAGCTGAACTCTCTGGAGCAAGGGTTTCAACAGCACCTCCCACAGCACAACCAAGTCCCCGATTCAGGTTTCTACTCATTCCCAAAAAGCAAACTCTAGAAAATATGTATTATTATTACCACCCCCCCCCCATTAGCTTTCTCTTTTTAACTCTGTCTGTCTTGCAGTGTGAATCTCCACACAGACAAAGGCCCTGAGCCTGAGCCCAGGGGGACTTCTTGCACAGACTTCACTGGAAGCTAAATGGAGCTGATCATTACATTTGCAAAGCACTTCATGCAGTGGGCTGCTGGGTGATCTCCCTCTACGCATTCTGCTGTCTGTTATGGCTGAATGAAATATATTTGCAGTGTATATGTCACACCTTCTGTCGTTCCCATGCAAAACTTTCATATCTGGGTTATTATTCAGCTATATGCAGTCAGTACCTGACATCAGTGGGAATTTTGCCAGGGGATCTCCGTCAGAGGCTGGTGACAGCAGTTACGATGAACCACTCAATAACACACCATCAATATTCATGGCCTCATCCCACAGCCTGCACCTGTGGGCCCTGTGCAGGCCCAGCAACCCACAGGCACCTGTATGCAGGGCGCTGAGGGCGCACTCACAAACACGGTGTTTAGAAGTGCAGTGTGCTTCCAGCTAAACCCTAAGAACTCAGAAAACAGAATAAGCACCCTTCGCAAAGCATGCTCCTTGTGAAAAGCTGCCCTTGTTGGCCAAGTGCTGAGCTCAGGGCTGCAAGGAGGCTGGATTCCACCAGGAAGAGCCGAAGAGAAAACCAGAAGCTGGCAGAGCTTGGGGAACTCACTCGCTCTGCAAGCACCGAAGGCAGCAGCTGCCCACCAGCACAGTTTGACTCTGGAGGTGTACCTGGCCTGATCCAGCCCCTGCTCCAAACAAACCCGAAGAACCCGCTCCCTGAGTTGCCCCATGGGCTGCTCAGCCTCACTCACCCCTGCATTAGTACCTAAGCCATTTACTTGCTGCTAGAGCACACAGGATGCTATTTCAGTCCAACCAACTGCAAGTTCTTCCTATGCTCCCTGTACCCTCCCATCCCCACAAAGCAGTCGGAGCAGAAACAAGAACAAAAAGGTTCATCTCAAGCTTGAGCTCAAAACAACTGTGCCTCTCTTGTACCCAACTCAGAGAAGATGGAGCCGACGTAAAAAAGCTCCTTCCTGTATAATGGAAGGAACTTCACAACGGCACACACGATCACTCAACAGTAAAAGCCAGAAGGACGGATTGCTGGGAAATCTAATGTAGACAGCTGCACATGGGTGAGAAGAGCTGACACAAACAACTACGAGCCATTCAGGGCTGGGGAATTCAATGAGGGAGCAAGTGGAAGCGCCCCAAGCCCAGCAGCCCACTGCCAGCCCGGGCTCCAGCAGCCCTGCCCGGGGGGAGCTGACAGCAATGGGAGAAGCAGCAGCAACCTGCGGCTTTCGGCGGCTGCTCACAGCTATCTCACACCATCATCAGATGAGTCAGAGCTGGGAACATGTGCGCTTCAGGAGACAGCGAGCTGACTTGCATGACATGATATAATTTATCCCGGAAGATTAAAGAGAGTGAAACTGTAGACGAAGCCTCCAGCCTGAAGATTGGCCCAAATCCAAGATGAGCGCTGAAATCAAATCCCACCGCATAAAACCATATGTTGCCACTTCTATTTGAATACATTTCCAAGGTCTGTCATTTGCATTGAAAGTATGGCTGAGACTAAGAAAGACTGATCTTTCTTTTATTAGCATTATTCTATGTAAGAAGGAAGATTAAACAGGCTACCACAGCTATAAAAAACCTCTGTCTCCACTTAGGTTGCAAAAAAATCCTTTTAGGTTGCATCAAGCCCACGTCATTCTGGAAGAACAATGTGGCTTTATGGGAAGCCACCCACGAAGGGTCCTGTCCTGGGAAGGGCTCTGAGTGCTAACGAGGTACGCCCCGCTCAGATCCATTACAGAGGTACAATGTGATCCTACGAGGAAGCAAAAAGGATCGGTTATGAAAAATGCGGTGGCAGTTATACCCATATCCACCGGGCAATGCTTTCGGGTCGCACGGTTCGCACCAAGACCACCCAAGAGCAAAGTTCAATGCATCAGCCCTCGTGGTGCTCCCACTCACACGGCCCCGCTGCTATGAAGCTCCAGAAAGGCAGCTGGGCTATTCTGAAAACAGGGCACTGCGTTCCTGTGTGCTGTCAGAAAGGGAAAGCCCAGGCTGATGGGAGCACCTCATCCTCCTGTCCCTGTTACCTAACGGCACAAAGCACCTGTGCTTTGCTGGAGAACACAGAAGAGAATCCCAGAGCTGTGGAGGTTGGAAGGGACCCCTGGAGCCTCCCCAGCCCAACCCCCACAGCAGTTCCCTACAGCAGCTGCACACAGAGTCCATGTGGGTACAAATATCTCCAGAGAAGGAGACTCCTCACCTCTCCGGGCAGCTGTGCCAGAGCTCTGCCACCCTCACGGTGAAGAAGTTTATCCTCATGCTCCTATGGAACTTTCTATGCTCCAGGTAGCACACTGCTGGCTCACCATCAGCCTGCTGGCCACCAGGACACCCGGGTCCTTCCCTGTAGAGCTCCTTTCCAGCAGCTCAGCCCGGTACCCGTACTGATGCATGTGGTTACTCCTCCTCAGGTGCAGGGCCCCACACTAGCTCTTGTAGAACCTCATCAGGTTTCTCTCCACCCGTCCAGGTCTCGCTGAACGGTAGCACAGCCCTCTGGTGTGTCAGCCACTCCTCCCAGCATCATACCATCACCAAGCGTGCTGAGGAGGGACTCTATCCCTTCACCCAGCTCACTGATGAAGTTGTTGAACACAACCAGACCCACCTGGGACCCCTGGGGAACACCTACTACAGCCTCCAGCCAGACTGTGTTGCCCATCACAGCCCTCTGAGCTCCAACAGGCAGCCTGTTCTCAGCCCACCTTGCTGCCCACTCACCTATCCCAGGCTTCTTAAGCTCACCTACAAGGATGTTATGGCAGACAGAGCCAAAGCCTTGCTGAAGTCAAGGTGCACACCACCCACTGCTCTCCCCTCATCTCCCCAGCCAGTCATGTCTGTAGAAGAGACATTACCAAGCTCACCAGCTTCCAAAATGCACCTTGTGCCACGAAGCAGGTAACAGCTGGCAGCCTCAAGCCCATACAGAAAATGAAATCATTTTGTCAGCATTTACACCTGAGGTCAGTACGGTGTGACACAGCAAAGGACCTAGAGCCAGGGAAAGCAATCCTCCGAAGGGCTGCATTTAAAACACGTGACCTTTAGCAGGGGCTTAGCGATACAAGACATTTTCTGTCACAGAACTGGCGACCTAGCCACGTGCTGCCCAGGGTTATTACTTCAAGCTGCTCCCTCCTCCTGCCCCAGCTTCTGAGAGCAGTAAGCGCGGTGCCCTCGCGGAGCAGCACCATCCCACGGCAAACACACACAGTGTGCAGCACGCAGCCCATGCTGGACACGGTGATATCAACGGCCTGATGGACACGCAACCCCAAAATTCCCGGATGCTTTGTAAACCTTTCCTCCTGCCTGCACGGCTTTGTCCCAGCAGCACAATGCTGGCTTTCTCTGCCCCACAAACAGCCCTCTGTGGGCAGCAGCCCCTCCGCAGGCAGGCAGTGTTCACAGGGCACTTTGTTTTGACTGATGCTGCTGACGTTTCTGCAGTGCGCTGAAGAACAACAAAGCAATTTTCTCCCAAGTTACTGGTTAAGTAAACAGTTGTTCACGCTTACTAGGTTAAAATACCTTTTACCCCTCTACCAGCAGGGTTAAGGCACTCTCAAAATACTGCTGCAGGGGAAAAGACAACAAACGTATTTACATTTTCCAGCACTCGCAAACTGTTTCTTCTCACGCTGAGCCATTACAACGGCCTGCAAGAATAATTCAGAACCGCTGCTTTCGCCGCTGTCAGTCATTATTCTAATAGAGAAATCTGACTGTGAATTAGGCATTGTGAAAAGTTAGGGCTGAACAACATGGTCTCACTTGGCCGGAGTGATGAGCGAGGAGGCAAACAAGGCGCTCCTGGGCCGTGCCTCGGCTCCCCGGCTCGCTGCACAGCGACTCACACCCACCCGGCACAGTGTGCACAGAATCAGCACTGTAAGCAGACAGCGTGAGTTCTTCTCACCTGGCAGGTACTGTGCAAGTCAATCAAAGTGATGTTAAATGAGAGGGCATCCCGGGCCTGCTCCTTTCTTATCCCCTGCTCCCCAAGGAACGACGCTGTCTCTTCTCCGCAGAGCGCACGGCAGAGTCCAGATGTTGGATAACCACCAAAGGATGAGCTTCCCTAAAGCCTTCTGGATTATCTGAATTCCAAGTGTCTTTTTGGCATTTCCTCTTGTCTTGCAGCAAAACGAGGGGTCTCGTGAGACGTACGATTCATCTTAGGAAAAGCACCTCCATTCTGTTTTAATGTACTACTCTTTCCCACGTGGAGAAGCACACAGGCATACCCTCACCTTACCAAACGCAATTATTTTGGTAAATGCTTATATAATAAGCAATTCAGCTGCTTTGCTGGCTTAGAACCAAAGCAGGCAGTGCTTCCTGCAGGGAGCCAGGACCGCTCGGGTCGCGCTTCTGTCTCACAGCGCATCGCCTCCTTGGGTTGGATCCGTTCTAAAACTACAATGATGCCTACTGCAAAGAGAGACAGAAAAGAGTGGCCGTGTTCTCTGGTCTTTTCTCAGAAATGCTTCGTTGTTATTACAGTACGTGTCTGTATTTCAAGTGGAGATTAATGAAAAGCCGCACGTGGATTTGAGATTTTGCTTCACAAAATGCAGCTCAGAGCGCTGCGCAAAAAAAAGTCATTTTCAGACCTTCACAAAAATGGAAGAAATTAGTATTTGCAAACAAAAAAAACCCCATCATTTCTTTGTAACCATTTCCATTATGCAATCACACTAGACCTGTTGGATTGGGCCTTTCCTCACCGTATCTATAAATTCACTAAAGTTATTCATTTATTGGCTACTGTGCCTTTGGTAAATGAAAGAGTTATAAAGTACATAGATAAGGCAGCTAATTGGAAATGCTGAAAAAAAAGTTTGGAAGGAAGGCTACAATAAGTTGGAAAACAGCTCTGAAGACTCACTGAGGCTGAGAATGTAAATTCCATTCAATGAGAATTTTTTTTGTTAGTTCTCTTTCTCGACGCTCTTAACAGTTTTCATACCCAGACTCCTCCGTAAGCACAAGGTCCTTAAAGCTAACCCAACAGCCAAAGGTGTGTGTATACATCCACTGACATATACCTGGATATGTGTAGGTCATAGCATCACAGAGCCATAAAGGCTGGAGAAGTGCCACGCTTTCCCACACTCACCTCACACCTGGTGGCTGGAGGCCTGGCAGGGTGCGGGCTGCCCCACTGACAGCCCTGAGTGTGGAAGCGCTGCCTGAACAAGCGGTGGGCAGCTGCACCTCACTGCAGAACTGTGACATGGGAGCTGCTGCCCGGGTACTCTCCTGTTCTTTTTCTTAGGGACATGGCTTAGTGGGCACGGTGGCGATGAGGTGGCCTGGACTGGGAGATCTTAGAGTTTGAACCTTCATCTTCCAGCAAGCACCAACTGCAGCTGCATGTTTCCTGTGCAACCCGTTCTTCACATAGAGATGCTCCAGCAGAATTTGCTCCACGGCACCAAAGATTTCATGACATTCTCAAGTTGTACCATCCCATTAACCAGACAGCATCCTTCCTCGAGAAGGCAGCGGTGGAAAAAAAGGCATTTTGATGATGGCAAAACGTCAGGGAAATAACACACGGCTGGACAGCTTTGGGACGATGCTTTCTCTGCATCCCAAATCGGACAGCTGCGTGTGCTGCACGAAGCAGTGCCCGTGTGCAGCAAGCAGAGGTGATGAGCTGCACACGAGCACCACGAGGCTCCCACACCTCCTGATGGCCACAGCAGCCTCGTCGGGACAACGTGGCACCCAATGCCCCACGCCATCCTGGCAGGGCAGCAAGTAATGATGTAACAGCAACGCAAAGTTGTTATTGCCAGCACTAAGAGATGGCAGCCGAATTCTCTGTATGACCACATGTGCACTCACACTATTAAAATGAGTTAACTCCTCTGAATAAGCTCTAGGAAAATGTATCTTGTTTTCCAACGGTGCACTCAGCCCACTTCAATTTAAATGGGGCTCAGGCTCTCAGCATCTCCTCTGTGACCCACAGCTCCCGCAAAGCCGTCCTGAGGCTAACTCTCCTCATTTTCCCCCTGGCATTCTGCTGAAGTGCATTTGCTCATCCTCTGACACAAATCCCAGGCAACTCTGATAAAACAGTGTAGCCAGTTCTCACAAATCCATGGAAACAAGCACAAAGGACCCAGGAATACTGCTAAGGAAGCCTAGCTGCAAGCGGGTAAATGCAGGGGTGGTGGCAGGGCTGAATAGCTTGGGCAGCCCAAGCTGCCACAGCCACGCAGACAGCATTCTGCTTCAGCGCTGGGAGGAGGGGCTGCAGGCAGCACCGGCACGGGGCCAGGAGCTCGCAGGCACAGCAGGGCACAGCAATGGCCCTGGCCCTCCGCGTGGGTTACGTGTAACACAGAACACCCCACCATTCCCTGAAAAAGCAACAGAATTCAGCCAAGCATCACCCAGCCCCTGCCTCTTCCTTTGCCCCAATCTACCCTTTCCCACCCGGATCCCCGTTTCCTATCACTTACAACAGCTCTGCGTTTTTCCCCATTGAGATCTTCTGCGCCGAATACCCCCTCAAGCTCCAAGGCTGTCACGCATTCCCGGTGGCTCCAAGATACCTGCCTGCTTCCATTTCCAGAAGGGACCCTTCCAACATTATCCCGATTATTTACTGGGAAGAGAGCGCTGGGCAGAGCGCAGAGCTGAGTCCCTGCGAGGGCACGCAGCCTGCACACCAGAACCAAGGGCTTCAGCTGAAGTAAGTGAGTAACTTTCCAGAGACACCTTAAGAAAAACCAGCCGTGTGAACATCCTGACCCCAGACAGAAAGAACCTGGCCCGTCAAATCATTTTCAAAGGAAAAGCCATTTTCAAAGCGACTCCTCAACAAGACTCAGATCGGCTGTGGTTTCCCAGCTCAGTCAAGCCCTGAGAACCAAGTTCTGTTCTCATTTACATCACTGTGAAGCTCAAAGCCTAATGAAATATTTGATGTTCACCCTGATGCAAATGAGAGTTGAATTTGGTCTGAAATATCCTGTATTCCTCTTGACTTTATTGCAGGGTGAGCGTGAGACAGGAGTTTGGCTTCCCCTGAAGTTATTTAATTTCAAGGAGACAGGGTGGCAGAGATCAGGTCTGACGACCCCAGTGTGTCCCACGCGTGCGCGCTGGCTGGGATGAAGGAAGCAAGGCACTCTGTGAACACAACCTCCAGCTTAGGCTGCTGTGAGTTCAGTAACCTGCTGAAAGCACAACTATGGATGCTTAACACGCTGGTAGCTCGGAGGTCCTTAATATTCCAGCTACAGAACCATGAAGGCTGGAAAAGAGCTCCACGATCACTAAGTCCAACCGCCATCCAATCCCCACCGTGCCCACTGACCACATCCCTCGGTGCCACGGGAATGAATTAAAGACATGATTGAAACTGTTACTGAAAGCTGCCCAGGAGGAAACTGGAAAACAACAGTACACGGTGAGAATAAGCAGAACAACTGGGTAAATAGCAGAAGAGCTGAAGGCAGAAACTGGAAAGGTGGAGTTCCCCTCCTCGCACAGCTGCTTCTCCTGCTCCATCCAGCAGTTCCACAACTTACAGCATGACCAGGCACCAGCAGCAACGGAACAAAGCAATACTGGAAGACAAGCTCATTGCGCTATGGAAGAATTTCTGCTCAGGACTGGCACTGAATAAATGAAAGGAGGACCAAACTAAAACTCCAAGCTCCAGCCTTGCAGACCTTTTCCCACTGGAAGCAATGCCTTATTTCCACCCTCCACGCTCCCTGCTGGGCAGGCCCCACCAAGCTGAGGTTGCACCCCAGCAGCACCCTGGCCGTGACCCTTTGCTCCAGCTCCGTGTGCTGGCAATCCCGCCAGCACCACAGCTACGGTGGGGATCTGCGCTGGGCAAATCGTGGATGTAAAACAGACATTGGTATCTCTCCACCAGAAACAATTCCCAAAACATAAAAAGAAAAAAAAAAGAAACAACTCGGCTTGCTGATTACCTGCACCAAGCCAAATTGAGCAGCAGCAGCAATAAGGAAATGAATACCTGCTGCATGTTCATACAGAGTCCAGCTTGGACTCATCAAGTTTAACCATTTTTGAGTTGCTCAGACTTGATTCATTTTCCCTTTGATAATAAATCCACACCTATACCCAATATTCACAACAACCAGAACAGCAGCTTTCTTGGGATCCATTCCCACACCAGTAATTCTGAACACAGCCTTCTCAAGTCCCATTAACCACTGCGTGCAAACCAGAATCCTTGTGTCAATTTCAGCAGTCAGGGTTTCATCAGAGAAACTTGATTTTTGAATTTCCTGACAAGTAACATTATTCCTGATAACAAAACCAGGAATTTTGCATCTCAAAGGTTTGTGTAAATGGCCCTGACAATGGTGGATCTAGACAGCAATTCCAGTTATTTCACCTAAGAACATACGAAAGCGTTCAGAGCTAGACCTGCACTAATGCTCTCCAAATCCCCATTACTTTTCCCCTTCAGGGACACAGCTCGACTGGCCAAAGGTAAAGGGAGTGATTCACAGACAGGATTCACTCTGCTGGGTGTACACAACAGTACACAACAGTGCACAAAACGATGGCACAGACACCACTGCCGTCAATGCATGGAAAATGCATAAATCCAAGAAAAAGGAAACGCCTTAATCCATGAAATGTAACTGAATGTGAAAGTGAATGTGAAAGCTCTAGCCAAGAGCTAGGAGAACTACAGACACGTGCATGAAATTCTGACAAAGCTGAACACGTACCTCCTTGAAGTTATCAAACGCAGACAAAATGATTTCATGCCCTCCTCTGACGAGACAAACAGCAGCCAGGAGCTCTAGGACGAGGGCCTTCGTCCTGCAAAGAAAGCAAGCCACAGCAGTCAGCGACAAGCTGGGAGGAACACCTTCTACCCGTTTGCAAAGTGCTGTGCAGGCACTGGGAGAAGTAGTTTGCATCCAGTGGTTCAGCCTCTTGAGACAAGCAAACCTGCAGGACACAGAATGCTGAGCAGCGTCGGATCCAGGGTAGTTTGAGCCTCCCAGGATCGTGCAACTCTCCCTCATTTTAATACTTCCCAAAAGGTGCACAAATTTACATCACAAATTGTCCTTGAGGAAATCCAAGCAAACCAATGGTGTCTGCATCAGCCTGGCAGCCGGCACTGTGGGAGTTCTCCTGCACAAACCCACGGGGGGAGGCACATGGGGCAATGCATCGCTGCTAGGAGCGGCCCACGCCTCAGCCCCTCTGAGGCCAGGGCTTTTAGCTGCCATCTGTGCTGCCCAGATGCAAATCTTGATGATTCTCTGTGACAAGCTGTGCTATTTACAGCCACAAAAAATGCAAGACGTGGTTTGCTGAAGTTAACACAGGTACCTTAGCACACCTCCCCCTCTCATTTCTGAGACCTGGGTACTGACTGAGAGCTAACACAGCATACTGGGGAGGGGAGAACACAGCTGATTACTGAAAGAAAAGCATGCAACACTTGGTGTAGCTCCACCATAAATAATCCCTAGATCTTCCTTACATGGTTCACATAAGGCAAAAGCGCCAATGGGATCTTACGGCCAGATGAGCTAGGAGCAGATACTGAACTCGTGCAGACAGACACAAAATTAATCTCGTGCTTGAGCACTGAACCAGATGTTGCAGAAAAAGAAATACCTTTTGGCTTTCAAAGCGTCAAGGTTATCTTTGGAAACCAGATAAAATGTTCACTTCCCCAGGAAATTTTACACGGAGCACTTTCAATTCTTACTCAGCCATTTTTTTTGTCCTGCCACAAGAAGAAAACCCAAGCTCTTTCAGACAGGCTCGAGGAGCTCTTCCTATGGCTCATAGGCAGCATCCTCTGAAGGGCTGTGAGCTATGGAGACACCAGGAGGATGCCCAGGTCTCAGCATCAGGCACAGCACACACTGCCCTGCTGCATCTGCGATGGGGCAGGGATGGGACAGGACACTGCTGTGCTGGCATCACTCATCGTTAAGCTGTCTCTTAATCACCTGATTTCCAGGCACAGGACACCACAAATGATCCCAACAAACTTCCTGTATCCTCCCCATTCATGCTTGCTGACTTAAGCCTAAATAGAAGAGAGGAAGGAAGGACCCACTTCCATCAGGCCAAAGTTTCAAGCAGTGCACTGCACGGCAAGCAGGCAGCCTAGGCAAGGGAGCTCTCTGTATACAGTGCAGTTTCGTTTTGTCTCATCCCTCCTTTTCCCTTCTCTGGCAAACACCAGTACTCAGCTCTGGCATCATCAGGTATGTGGGATATATGCAGCTCCGGGTCCAGCTGGATGTAGGTGCCAGCTCACAAGTGTGTGCACGGGGGAGAGGGGACATAGCCTTGCAGCAATTAGTTCCACAGTGCGATTACAGGAGTGCTGCTGTGGTTGAAGAGACATCTGACACTTAGTCAGGTGCTGTACAGAGGCAGAACAAGTATAAAATGCCCCCTTAGAGGAACTCAAACCTGAAGGTGGCTTCAACAAAATTTACTGAAGAAAATTTAGCTTCTCCAGGAAAATCCCATGCAAAGCTGCTCCTGATCAGCACAGTCTCCTCTGCACTGCAGCAGCAGCTGAACTCGAGCAGCAAAGGCAGAGCTGCAGAGTCAGCAGCTTTGGAGACCAACGGAACCAGATGGCAATCACCCATCTAACTGCACTGTAACACAAGCTGAATCTGAGTCAGAGCAAAGACTGATTTTCGCTACAGCTTTGTGCATAAGCGTATCCATGAAAATCCCTCTACTCTTTACTTACCTACTGCTTTAACTCTAACAGCAAGTACAGCCTACCTGGGATTCTTGTTGTTCAGGCTTAGTGCAATTTCATTAACAGCATGCGGGTGCGACATGACCATATTGAATCCATACTGAAAAGAGAAGGGGAAAACACCGTTTCTGCTCTGAAACTAAAATTATTAGTTTTAAATCCCATGAAATTACACGTGTCTGACCGGATCTGGCTGTTGAGATCACCAAGCCACTCAGCACATTCCCATCTCACACCATGCCCAGCAGCTCCCCTGTCACCACCATGCCCCAAGTGCTCAGCCTGGCCATGCTGGCCACTCAGCAGGGTCCCAGTGCTGATCCCACACCACTGCCAGCCCCTCTGCCCATCCTTCCCCAACACTGTTAACACGGACAGCCAAGCGTGCCACCTCCCCTCTCACAGGGAATGTGCAGCTCAGCTGCTAAAATCACTTCTACAACACTCATGCTGCCACTGAACAACTGCTGCATGCAGTACTGCTGGGTCTGCTTCCTGAACCAAAGACAGGAACTGCTTTGGAAAACACAGCGTGGGTTATTACCACAACTGCACCGTTGCTTGCTGCCTTCCCATCAGAGGTAGGGAGCACTATCAGAGCTCCCGTGCAGCAGTGCCAGAAGCCCTCTGTAAGACCACGCAATTCATGCCAGGCTCTCCTTGAAGCATTTAACTGTTAGTTGTTACTGGTTTAGCAAAAAATCCAGCATCTCGGAGGCTGCATGGGCACGCCAAGTGAGCACAGCATGCCTCCGAGTAGAGAAGAAACTCATGGAAATATGATTAGTTTGGTGTAGTTTATTCTTTGACTTGCAGTTATCACAACATCCTAGCCACCAACACACGGCAAAGTAAAACCTTGTCTTTCCCATCAGCGTCTAACAAGAACGCTTCGAAAATTCTCCTATTTCCTCCATGCTAATGCTAAATTCTGAGACCAATTATCATGCAGGTGCATGTCCAATGAGTTAGTGTCAACAGAGCCCAGCACTGCAAACAGGACCATGCGTGTGCTCTTATCTGTGTCCTCACGTGTGCCAACCGTGCGGGTGCACAAGGACCGTGCCTCGCAGCTCCCAGCTATGCTGCCTGACAACAAGAGTTTCACCCTTCACATCAGTTTCGCCTGAACAACGTGCAGCTAACCTTTCCCCCCAACAACAAAACGTTGCTGTGGGCCAGCGGAATGAAAAGGGCAATACCTGGTAGTTCATGATGGCACGTAAACACATGATGCAGACGTGAACGTCGTCCTTCTTACTCACTAGTCTGGAATTTTTTAGAGTTCTTCGGCTTGGCAAGGTATTGTACCTGCAGACAGAAACAGCTTCCATCAGTCACGGGGCTATTCGTAGCCGGGAGGGAGAAAGGAATAGGAATATTGCTCCACTGGGTTAAATGCACACATTTCTCAGTTCTGTGGAAATTCCAAGCAGCTGATGACAGGGAAGGGCAGAGCACCGCAAAAGAGATGGGCCCTGCGTTTCCAGCTGTGCTCTGCTGGTGCACGTTAACCTGTACAAGCAACTGCACAGGCTTTTAATGAAACTGAACATTTGTAGGCATCAGCAAATGTATTAATTTCTGGTGCATTCTGTTGAAGAAACGTGTCTCTACTCTGTTCTGCAGCTGAGCTTCCTGAAAGCACTCCAAACTGAGGGAACCCAGTCTTCAGGAACTGCCCCCAAATAGAGGCATTAATTATCCTAACTGTAACCCCTAGCTGGTAAATCAACCTTGAGTTCAATTCAGTAAGTACACGGAATAAACACAAAGGGAAATCTTTCAATCTGTCGCTTCCACAGCACAGTAAATGAAACCCACACTTCAGCTCTTCCCAAGATGCTGCTTATTTTCCTTAAGGAAAACCATGCTTGGTGAGCCAAGCACAGGAAACTGGAGACAAGGAGACAGGCTGCCATAGGAAATACATGTATATTCTTACAGCCAGCATTGAATAAGCAGCAAATTTTTAATCCTGACTTACACCTATGTAAAAGAGAGGTGAGAACAAAGTGACAGAGCCCGAGGCTGGTCCCACATGTCCCCAGCTGCAGCCCAGCACAGGGGCAAGGCACCGACACATTGCAAATTGTCACACTCTGAACTGAAAGCCGAGGAAGCAAGCATAAAATTCTGCTGAAAGGCAGGCAGAAAGGAAAGCAGCATGATGCATGTGCAGCTGAGAGCTTTGCAAATTCTGGCATTTGTTATGCAAAAGAAATTTGCAGATGAAACTTGACTGGTATAGTAAATACTAAAGCCAAAGCTAGTTCAGACAACTGCAGCTTCACCCCACCAGTGCCATTCAGCAGCCTGGGCAACACCCATGGCAATCTCAGAACTATTAAAACTGGAAAAGCCCTCTAGGATACCCAAGGCCAAACCCAACTCCCTCACCGTGCCCACTGCCCACATCCCTCAGTGCTGCCCATGGCTCTGGGACATCCCCTGGGACCGTGACCCCCCCCCAGTCCCTGGGCAGCCAGTGCTAGTGCCTGAATGCTCTTTGGAGAAGAAATGTTTCCTAACACCCGTGACCCTCCCCTGGCACAACATGAGGCCATCACCTCTGCCCTCTCAAAGAGGAAGGCTCCTCTTGTGTTGGAGATGGGAAAAAGCTTAGGGATTTCAGCATCCCTAGCTATGACCACAGCCCCGACCTCAGTGTAAATGAAGCAATGCTGGTACCCAGCAGTGACCCAGAGCATAGCTGCAAACATGTTCCAAAGCACACCAAGGTCAGCTCTGACTTGGGTTCCTCTGCCTGGAAGAGGCAGCAAGTGCTGCTGCATCCATGCAAGCGTGGGCAGTGTGCAGGCAGCGCATGGGGAACGAACCGTCCTTACGACGTGCAACACGGGAACCACGTGGCATCAGATGCAATTCTCAGGTGATGGGATGAAAGCAAACCTGTTTGCTGTACGGCTCCACGGAGCGTTACCAAAGCACTTGGACTGGTTCACAAAGGAAAAAGCCATTGAGGGCTATGGACACAGGATGGGCTGACAGATAATCACCCTCAGGTTGGGAGAATTAAATCGGAACTGCCGGAGATGGAAGATCATATCAGGAGAGAAACATCCCACTTACTGCCAATGCTGCTCTGCACTTACTTGCTTCATTCACGCTACTCATTTTGCTTAGAAAAGAAGCATAGCTTTAAAACCAACTATTAACATCATTATTATTAGTAATAGCCAAGGTTAAGAATAGACACAGGAACAAGCAGTAACAGGGCAGGAGAGGGGAAGCTCAGGGAGCTCCGGCACGGCGCAGAACCAGCCCGGCCTGCACAGAGCTGTGCCCGCACTTTGCTTTCATTCCCCAGCAGCGCTGACATGAAAGAAACCCCCAAATTCAAAGCAGAATTCAGTCAAACAGCTTTTTTTTTTTTTTTTTCTTTCCCATAGATATGAATGCATAAATCAGCTCAAGGCGCTCCGGAACGATTTGAGTTTGTGGGAAATTTGACCCAGTTTCTCCTGAATCCCAGCAAGAGCTCAGCACGCTGCCAATGAGTCCCAAGGAGCCCAGCACAGGCACAGGGGAGGCAGAGAGCTGGGAACAGGGGATGAGCACGGGGAAGATCTGGGTAACTTGGGACTTGGTGAACAAAACCCCACAAGCGCTGGCTTTGCCCTGCTGCTCGCTCCCTCCTGCGTCAGGGAAGGCTCTGTGGGGCCAGCTGCCTGGTGCCAAGCTGCCCACAGCATTTCCCAAAAGGTTGGAGAAGTCCTCTTGGATCTACAAGCCCAATCCTCACCCACCCCACCGTGCCTACGTCCCTCAGTGCCACATCCCCATGGCGCTGGGACACTCCTAAGGACGGTGACCCCCACCGCTCCCTAGGCAGCCTGTGCCAGTGCCTGACCACTCTCTGGGGAATAAATATTTCCTAATGCCCAACCTGGCCCTCTCCTGGTGCAACTTAAGGGCATTACCTCTCGTCCCATCACATCCCAATCACTGGGGTGCTTGGATGCTTTGTGCTGCTGCTCCTTGTGGGATCAGGGATGGCCAAGGAGCCCCAGCTGCGTGCTGCAGGAGCGGGCACACAGGGTGTGAGGCCCCTCCCTCTGGCTGTCCCCAAAACCACAACGTGTCCCCAGAACTGACAGAGAAAAACCTCGAGCGTTGTTTCACCAAATCACAGAATCAAAGGGGTTGGAACGGACCTGCAGCTCCTCCAGCGCAATCCTCTCCAGATGGATGGGATGTTCCCTTCAATCCACACCACAAGGAGCAGAGCTAAGGAAGGTTTACCTACACCTGTACTTGGAGGAATACTGTTCAGGTGACAGTCTCCTGACTTGCCTCCAAGTGTTGAGTGTCAACGCACAGCTGCACAACATGTGAGCACATCACACCACTTCCACAGGCACCTCACTAAATATGAAAAGTGCCTCAATAAAAAGATGGAACACCTTTTCCAGTAGCACAGAGCTCTTTGCTGTAACGGCTTATCTCAGGTTTGAACTGCTAAAGGCTGAATACATTACTTTTGTTTCAATTTTAATAAGCAGAGCAATGAGATCTATATCAAGAAGAAAGAAGATTCCTCCGTGCCTGCTGCTCCAAATCCCCTGATTTCGGAGTGCCTTCACACATCCAACGAGCGGGAGCAGGGCTCTCCCAGCCAAGAGAACCGAGCACAAAGCTGGAGCTTGGTGTTTCCAGCCCGGTGCCCAGCAAAGCCGCCCTCCTGCTCTAGGGCTGGGGCACGGGCAGTGCTCCCTGTGCCCATCCACGCCGCTGTGTGGTAGGGCTGAGAAACCCACACACCATCTGCAACTGAGAGCTGCAGTGCTGAGAAAACATCCCCAGCACGGACGGGATTTTGCCCTAGATTTAGATAGGTTGCCTTGAACAGATGCAAATTTCTTCTCCCAGGCATGAGTGCCAAGAACTGATGGGCTTTTTCTGCACAGAAACTCTTTCACCATGACGCCACGCGTTGGGATCAGGGAGTATGATGCCTTCTGTTGCTAACTGCAACACCCCGTGCCTGTTCCCTTCCCAGGCAGGACAGGCCAGCAGCAGTCCCACCGCCTCCCTTTGCACAGCGTGGACAATCTGCTCCTGCCTTTATTCCATTTCTTGCTAGCAAACATCAAGCATCTGGGCGAGCTGCTGCTTCTGATTTCCTGCCTGCTGCAGGTCAGAGATGCGTCACCAAGAGCGTGTTTATTCTGGTAATTCAATTCAGATGGCTCCACTTTTGCTTTCTCTGCTCCTCCTTTAAGGGAGAACCATAAAACCCTACTTCTGAAAACAGCAGCAGCAGAAACCCGACCACGTGTGGCTGTGTCACACCTCACGGTGCCAGGCCAGGCAGCGGCACAGGGCTGGGCTGCGCTGGGATCCAGCGTTCCCGAGAGGGACACTGCGGCCACATGGGAGCAGCACTGCCAGGAGAGGCTCAAGGCAGGCTGAATGCAGTGCGAGGTCCTGCTCCTCAGCCAGGGCTGCTCTGGAAGAACTAGTTCATCCGTTGTACTGAAATGCAGCATGTGAGAGTGCACAACAGCTCACCTGGACACTGAAGGCCCACGTACAGCTCATTGAAACACCTACACAAATGGGATGCTCCAAGTAAAGCCCTTCCCAGCATGCTAAGCGTGCACACAGCTCAAACCAAGCTGCTATCATCTCCAGCAGTTCCAAGGATGAGGACATGTGCCCAGCACCGGAACATTATTTCCTGCTGCCCAGCACCATGCCCCCATGCCCCACCCTCCCAGTGGGGGTGGCCCTGCATGCACTGGGACTCCCAGTTCCACTGGGATTTTGGAGGTGTTTGCATTAGGAATGCTGATCTGTTGGCAGATGGGGGCTCTGAAAGGGGGGAGGAACTGCCATTTGCTGAGAGCTTGGGATTTCTCCTCTTGCAGTGGGGTCTGCTGGGTGTGGGGACCCCGAGCTTGCACCCTGTGCAGGGTGCACGGGGCCTCTGGGGGCTCCCACAAGTACTGTGCACAAACAGCCTGGGTGATGCAGAGCAGGTGGCCACAGTGTCTGAAATGTTCCCTTCTATCATTTCAAACCAAGGCAGCAAGGTTTTGAGCTACAAATGTAAAGAGAATGAATGACCCTGGGCCTCCAGTTTTTGTCTTATCTGATGGAATCTGGGAAAGCCATCCATCCTGAAAGCTGCAGAGAACTTTGCTGCTTCGAAAATGCCAGAAAAGCAATTGAGACAGCCTGCTTTGGCCTCTTCCTCCCTCCCCAGCCACAGCACCAGCACAGGGCCAGCAGCAGTGCACTGAGCCTGACACAGGGATGCAGCTGCACGGCGTTAATGGCAGCATCCAAAAGCAAACATGGAGCATGAGAAGCAGTGCCAAAGGGGAGTCCAGTTTTTGAGTACGCTCAAAGACTATTTTTGGATTAAAAAAAAATTAAGTTTCTGAATTGAATCCACATAAAAACTGAAATATCTGACTCAGAAGAAAGGGAATTTCTAATGGGCTGGGACATTACTAAGTCCGTATGAATATTTATCCAAAAGGAAAGTCTGACTCTCATGTCAAAGTACTGCTCTTTTTCCCTCCAAAAAGCAGCAAGAAAATCCCCAAAGATTCATCGTTTTTATCCTTCTGCCCTCATTTTGGTGTTCGCCTCCCAAATCCCTGTGCCTCTTCTTAAAAAAAAAATCTCAGTTGCCAAGGAAACACCGAGCAGAGAATTGGCAAGGCCTAGCACTGCTAACGAGAGCTCCGGGAAGTCAAGAAAAGTTACAAATTGAAAATGGAGAGGCAGCCCTGCAAAGGGACAGACAGGAAGGCTCCAGGAGGGCTGTGCTGCAGGGCACCTGGCACTCTGTGTGGGCACCTGGCCCTCTGCAGCAGGGCACCTGGCACAGGGAGCCTTGCACTTGGCAGCAGGCATCTTGCAGCGGGGCACCGTGGCATGGCTACTTGCAAAGGAACCATTTTTTGCAGCAGAGCTGTGTCACTTGCAAGCATGCAAGGGTGCAGCCCTGCCCAGCACTCCAAGTGTGATTCTGTGCTCATCTCCTGCTACCTTACCTCAGTGTGCACATCACGTGGCATCCCAAGGGCTGCAGCGAGCAGCACTGTGACACTGCAGACAGGCACCAAGAGGAGAGAACCGCGTGCTAAAGCCAGTAGGAAACGTGTCTGCTCAAACCAAATGTTAGGATTTCAATTGAGGTACGTGTGTGTGGCACACAGTATTTATAAATTCAGCAAAAAATTATTAAAAAAATAACTCTTAAAAACATCCCCTGCTTTTACTTTTCCTGGGGGCCCAGCCCAGGTCACCCCCAACCCAGCAGCCCCTGCCCACATCAACCTGCCTCACGTCTTAGAGCGAGCCAACGCTCCAGCAACAGTTCTGTTTAAAGTATTAACCACACAACGATTAAGGCTAGGTGTCTCAGGTACAAAGCCAACACTTTTTGCAACACGGCAAGCAAACTAATATCTTGTTTCAAAGTAAAACAGGCTTTATTTCCTTCTGGCTAAGCCCACTCTACGGAAGCAGACTACAGTGGGAAGCTACAATGCGATAAGCACACGGCGTGCAGGCTGAGGCTCCCCAGCGCAGTGCAATTATGGGATTATACGGCATGGGAGCAGCGCAGGGCCCCACACACGGGGCAGCCCCATGCGGTGTCACCTCACCCTGGCACTTACAAGGTTTTCTGGCTCGAGGCCCCATCAGCAGAGCGCCAAGCGAAGCCGCTCCAGAGGCAGCCGGAAGAAAAGCAGCTCTGGTGGTGTTTGAGCTGAAGCTGCTCGGGCAGAGAGACCATGCTGATGGCACGCGATGGCAGGAGGGTCGGGGATGCAGAAGGGGGGGGGGGGTCAGGGAGGGAGGTTCGAAGAGGAGGATGTGAGGAAGGGGACGTGGAAATGGAAAAAGAGATAAGAGGGGGATGTGAAAAAAGAAAAGGGGTGGAAGGAAATGAAGAGAAAAAAATGTAAGAGACATATAACGTATAGCTGACACGCATTTCTGGCACAACTAATCACCAACAGGCCTCCCAAAGACAGAGAGCATCAGGCATCCTCCTGCAAACATAAGGCCCTACCTCCTCTGCTGAAGTAGGTAAAAATCAGTGGACACCAACAACGCTGAAATCACCTTTGCAGCATTAAAAAAAAACAAAAAAAAAACCCTCAACTGATTTTGCTGCACTCCACAGCCCACACCTCCGTCAGCACTGTGTGCCTGCCTCCTCCTGTCTGCTTTCTCCCTCATGTCTTTGATACCTTCCAGATACCACATCCACCACCATTCAGCTACGGGTGGCAGCCCTGAACACGAACCACACAGCCCATGTTAGCACTGACAAAGCAAAGCCGAGCTTGGGCTGGAAGGCAGCAAAAATCTGCTCACTGCTTCCATCTCTGCAGGACTCCTTTGTGCTCACAGCACCATGGAACAAACCTCTACAAAAGCCAAAAGAGTTAGAATGTGTAGACAGTCCCATCCAGCACTCTGAGCTGTGCCCCTGATGAACTGTGCTGCTATAAATCCTAGTTAGTCTGGTTTGTAGGAGTGAAGAATTGTAAGAATGTGAAGTTCTGGAACAGAGCTGACTGCCATTCACTCCTGGGAAGTGATCTTGCCTCTTCCACAAACTGAAAACAGAAAAAACAACAAATATTTGGGAAGGGAGACTTCAAAGTAAGGCCTGAGGTGGTGCTTGAGTTACCAGAAGGTTTGAAGAATGGAAATGGCCTTTAACAAATAAACCCTGTTCAGTGCAGAATGGAATGGATATGCTGTTGGAAGTGACCTTATCGAATGAGGGACCAGGTCAGAGTTCCAGCCTGGCTGGGCCCATGGAAACCCTGACATACTCTTTGGAGAGCAGTAAGTGCTTCCTCTGAGCAAGACACATTGTACCTGTCGGAAACGTATCGTGCACCCTTAAACCACTCGGCCACTGGAAACAGAGGCAGCACTACTCATCTAACTTCCTCAATTGCTGCACAGCGCTGCCCTGTGCTATTAGCTTAGCACATCCTTCCAGCTCAAAATCATCACTGCAATGACACGTTTCCTACATATGCCAAGCCCGCACTGTGCGAAGAGGGAAGATGAAAGCCAACCTAACTGGAAAGCCCCACAGGCACGGGGCAGTGGCTGCCTGCAGGTCACCTGGTGTGGCCCCGGTGCCTTACCGCAGAGCGGAGTGCCTGCCGGAGCGCGAGGCACTGCTGCCAACCGGTGAGGGCAAATTGCTGCCCCTGTGCAGGTCCTCGATCGACCGGCTCCAAGGCTTGGACTTGTCCATCGAGTTTTCCACGTTGTTCTCCAAGCTTTCGAAGTCAAACCTAAAGGAAATGGGAACGTTGGAGCTGGGTTAGAGAGCAAAGATGCACATAGCGTTTTCCTTCCTGTTAAACATCTGCAGATTTTGTAGGTCCCAAAAGATTATGAAAAGAGAGGAAGAAAGCGATGCAGACTAATTTCCCTTCAGCTGCAGTTCGGAGCGAGCTTCAAATCCACGCTGCAGCAAATTCGGCCCGTGCCAAAGGGGGAAGCTAACCACAGCTCAGGAGGATCAAACAGCCACGCGTTATTGTACTTCAGTGTGAAATAAACTTTGCAGATGAACAGCCTTGCCTTGAAGGAAAGAGGAACAACGCTGGAAGCTGTCTCCATTTTATTCTAGTAAATGGATACGTTGTAAAAGTACAGTTTCCTCCCTTCCTATGTGACAGAGCACTCACACCAACCCCTCTGCCCCCGCCAGCCTCCCAGCACATGCCATCTATTTCCACCATCATCATCCATTCTCCTTGATTTCTGACTCGGTGCCCACCGCACTGCTACTGCAAGGAAAAACTGCTTGTTCCCCTTGCAGTTCTTGAGGTTATTACTCATGTTTACTGCCTTAGAGAGGGAAAAAACCCAGCAGGCTAACTTGCGTACACGCGTATAATTTTAGGAACAAAGCCTTTATACCAACACATCTTTTTGCTGCGCAGTATTTTCCAGCGTTAGGGACGTTTTGAAACATATAATTTTCCTTCATTAATTTTACTGCAACTCCACCAAAAATCTCATTTCTGTGTGATGGTACATGCACATCTGATGGCATCGTTTTTAAAATAAACCATCAGCTCTGCTCAGCTCGAGTTCCCAACTACAACAGTATCTTCAACTCATCACCTATTTTCCTATATCTTTTAAATAATAATCTATTGCTCCAATACATTGAAAGGAAAACGTTTTGTGGACACACAAAAACAGATGCTCATCTGAGCATCCATTTCAAACTGCGTGATCTAATGACTAACGAAAATGGATTTGTTTTAGCAGAGTATATTGAATGATCTATTACCTAAATGACTAAGCCCAACTCCTAGCTGGCCAAGTGTCAGAATGGCAAAGTGGGAAGTGGCTTGGAATACAGCAGACAGTGCCTGAATTGGTTTTGCACTGTATCCTAAGCGAGTCTGAGGCTCCAAAGCTAAAATCCATGTCAGTATGGCCTTAAATATAATCACAGAACCAGGGAATGCTTGTGTTGGAAGGAAACTTAAAGATCACAGAACCACAGAATGGTTGGGTAGGAAGGACCTCAAAGCTCACAGAACCATGGGATGGCTTGGTTTAGAAGGGGCCTTAAAGCCCCAGCAGGGGCAAGCCTTACTTACGTGACTGCATACTGTGCAAAGGACAAGTACTCCACCAGCACATCCAGGCCTTTGTTTTCTTCGTTCAAGAACTCCCTGACCCACCTGTTAGAAAAATCAGGAGACGTCAGAGCATTTCACTGGGCTTGTGCAATCGCTGGAATTCTTTTCAGAGAAACTGGAGCCACATCCATCGCAGGAAAGACACCCACGAAGGAGCAATGGCAGCCAGGCTCAGATCCTAACACTAATTTTGCCTTCTCTTTTTAAAAAGCTGCGACCTGTGGCTGTAAATTTTAGTCTGCCAACTATACAAATTGATCTGAAATTCAGAAAAAAAGATCATTTTCTGAAGCTTTCACAAACTTAAACGCATCAAGGTAGGTTTGAAATCCCACCCACTTGGGGGCAAACCCAGGCTGTGCAGGAGCTGCGAGCCCCAGCAGCAGGTGGGGAGCTGGGGGGGCTGTGCTGCAGCTGGGTTGGCTCCTGCAGCCCAGCACAGAGTGGGTTTGTTACCTCCAGTCTTCAGGCTTTCAATCTTCTGCTGTTTACAGGCTAAAACAAACAACCTGGCATCTCTGTAACACATCTTTTGAAACGCTTCGTCCAGCCAGGTGAGCAAGATAAATAAACTTTGCTCTTGCCAGTCCCCTTCACTGAGCTAGTGCACTGCACGGGCTCTTCCTGCATGCCCATGAGCCACCACAAGGCCTCACAATGTCTAATTTGGGATCTGCACATCTCTGGTGGGGAATCCTTTGTGCTGGAGAAGGAGGGAAGCAAAGCAGAAGCCAGCCCAGGGGTGCCACAAATGCCCTCGTTCCTTGCAATGAGGGCAGCATCCTGTAAAATGGGTGTACATTGGCTGGGCACACGCTGGGATCACAGCACAAAAATTCAAGGAACCGCGCTGCCAGCACACTGAGGCTTCTTGTGCTGAGACCCTGAGCAGACAGATGGAACCAGCCAGCAGAATGCTTCTGAGACAACCTCTTCAATAAAGCCTGGAGTCCCTGCGATTCTTTTACTTTTGCTATTTGAGAGGAAATTTCTGCTTTGTGAAAGCAAAATGCTGGCAACATTGCTTACGGCCAGGCTTCACGAACCATACTGCTAAAGCTACGAACCAGCATGTTTTAATACACATATTTTTATAGCTGCAATGCTATTACTATTCTAGACCCAGTCATTCTCACTCCTGCTCTGAGTTACCAAGGGTGAGCAGAAGTTGGTTGCAATCTTTTCATGGCCTAATGGAGGTGTGCATTAACTCCAGCACAAAAGCACCAGGGCTGAACTCCCTCCTGAGCTGCCCAGCTATCCCTTCCCAAGGCCCTTCAGGCTCCAACAGCCAACACTGCTTAGCGTGAGAGGAGATGTTCTCTGAAGCACATCCACGGGTGGATGTAAATCCAAGGAGAGCAGAGGGCATCAGAAATTCTTACCCAATGTGGTTGGTTCGCAAAGAAATTTCCAGTTCTCGGAGTACTTGAGTAGACTCTTGGACTCGTCTCCTGAATTTCTGTAACGGAGTGAGGAGGCAAAAATAGCGCTTAAGACTCCCACGATGCTATTAAAAATATCAGCATCTCATACGGCACAGATTGAACAAATAAAACATCGGGGTAAACTGAGAACCCTCTAAATCCACAGGAATGCAACAACAATAGCCAGGCAGTCAACAAAAACAAATTCAGAAAAATAACTTCTGGTCCCATGCACATTTTTGAGTTTCCAGGATTAAGAAAATGGAAACCCTGTAGATAAATACACAGTTCTTCACAATACAAGCTTTGTTTCTGTATCAAACTCTCCACTGAGAACTACAGTGTCTGGGCTTCGCTCTCAGCCCTGTGCTTTCATCTTGTTTTTGCAACTCTACACCCATACCAAAAACTGCTGCAATTTCTGTATCATTACCAAACGTGTAGGTGCGAGTCAATAATGAAACGCACGTGCGCTTCCATCTGCACGTTGTAATAATTCGGGCACTCAAAATTGTATCTGCAAAAATCAGAACCTGGAAAGAGGCCTTCAAATGGCAGCAGTGAAATGTTGGGCGGCAACACAGCGTGAAGGTGTTTGGTGTCACCCCCACATGGGAGCAGTGACGCAGCAGGAGCCCCAGGTTCAGAGCAGGCACTGGGGAGGCAGAAGACCTCCAAACACACACATTTAGATGCCTCATCCCAAGGCAGGCGGGCTCCCAAATCCCTGCAGAGCCTGCAGCAGGGCTGCCCCAGTGCGCAGCGGTCCTGTTCTCCAGCTGGGGAATACCTGTGGTCTTCTTCCTGCTTCATGCTTCCTGGAAGTGTACCAAAGCAGGCCCCAGGACGAGAAGGCCTTTCTCTGACTTATCCTAACCCACCCATTTATATTCTCCCCAAACAGTTCTTTTGGTAAATTCCCATTCGTGTGAATAGTAGAAGTGAGCAAGAATCGAAGCGGATGCGTGATGAGCATCACCTTGCAACGGGAGCATTTACAAACCAACTTGGTCACCATTAGAGCTCGCACAGATGTGATGCACTGGGAAAGGTCTGTAGGTTTACTATCTCTCAGGACACAGTGATGTTCCAAGGACCATGTCCTGAATTGTTTTCAGGAGTGAGTGGATGGATTGAGGTGGGAACGGTGAAAGCCCAGGACTCGCCTCACCCTGATGCCTATGGAACGTTACCAGCAGCCTTTTTCAGGAGAGCTTTGGCACAGCCCAGTTAGTACCAGTGGCTTACTGGGCTTAGAAAACCATGGGCAGCCCAAAATCAGTGTCTCACTGTGAGGTCCTGGTGGACATGGGGCATGGCTCATTCTCACTTTGAAATAGCTGCTTGGAATCAGACCTAAGGTTTCTCTGGACCTCAGAGAATTATCTCAGAGTACAAAAACCCAATGCCTCCTCTCAGAGAGAGCTGATACATCAAAAGCACAGGCAGTAAAACCCTACATCTCTGAAGTAAGGGTGAAATAGTGGTGCAGCAGGAGGCACAGACGGGAGCCTTGGTAGGAGGGCACGGCAGAAATAACCAGCCCGAATCCCATGCATTTTTTGGCCACGACAGAGCAATAAGTGCCTTGGTGCCTTACTGGCCCCTAGAAGCCGCCAAACTGCAATTTCTTTTAAAACGTCTGATCTCCACACTTCAGTTTTTCTATTTCAAACCTCAGCTCAGACGGAAAGCCACTGCCTTCCTGGGAAGTCACCAGCATCTCAGTGACAACCACAAAGGCACATTTCACAGCTGTGCCAGGAGCGACCTTCTCTAGGCCATGCTGGGAATTATCAATGAAAGCAGCGACCCAGCCCCAAAGACAGCAATGGCTGGGTAACCTGAGCCCTCCCCACAACAGCCAGCATCCGCCCAGAGGTTCTCTTGGAAATCTTTCCGACTCGCCGCCCGGCTGAGGAAAGGCTGCTGCTGGTACAGAATAACACAACAAAGGGAGAAACTCAATGCAGTTATTTTTAGGCTCCTTCAGTTTTGTCATTTGTCATGGGACTCTTAGAGCAGCGTTAGGAATAGAAAGGCTTCAATGTGCGCTCACGGCCTCACCACAGAGCAAAGCCAAACGCTAAACGAATCTCAAAAACCCTGCAGGAGAAAAACACAAAGACTCCCGTTCAGATTAAAAACCAAACCACAACAAAACCCACATCACGGGCACGGTTCAAGGCTTCCTCCTAAATGGTTTCCTGCTCCTCGTGGCAGCCTCCAACAAGAGAAGCGCTGTCGGAAGACATTAGCGCAGCCCCCAGGACAGGAGCGAGGAGGGTGCGGGCAGCGGGGGCAGGGTGCCCAGCTCCTGTGCCTGCAGAGCAGGGCTCACCGCTGCCCTTCCAGCCGGCCCTGGCCCCAGCAGCGTGCCAGGGTGCACATCTTACCGCAGGGCACCCAGCTCAGCTAATTGCACGGCAGCACAAAGCCACTATTGTCGGGGCAGCACAGAGAGCCAGTGGATGGCAGGAACTGCTTGCCCCGCTGCCTTTTCTTTGGGCTATTGTAACGATCAGCGCAGGATTTGAGCTGATGTCCAACCTGAGAGAACACCAAGGGTTCAGGGATGGTCCTCTAAACGGGATGTGAACTTATGCTCTTCTAAAATCCTAAAGGCTATCAGTAAGCGCTGCAGAAGCGTCAGAAGCAGCCAGCTCTGGAGATATCTTACACAGAGTTACAGACGGGGCTCTCTGATGGCCCTGCCAGCAGCAGGTGACCGCTGCGTGCAGTCATTTCGTGTGCACGCCCAGAGAACGAGACACAGAGCTGCAACATGCCCTCCACAGGGTGAGAGAAGTGCCAGCAACAAGGGATTTATCTGCCACCAGCACTGCCCACATGGGAAGCCGGACCTGGAGCACAGCTCAGTGACAATTTGTCAGGCCGTTCGTTGGAGCTAAAGATATTAAAACAATTTGTTTCATGTGTCAGATGGCCCTCTTCTTTGCAACATCTGTTCTGCTTTCTAAGCCGCAAAAGCCGCAGTGTCTTTCCAACCTCCTTCTGCCTCTGCATTTTGTCACATCTCCGGGACTTTTCTGAGAGCTCCATGGGGCCTCGCACACAAAGGCAGGAAGGAATCGGGACCCCAGGAGCTCCTCGTGCAGGAACAAGGGACAGCCAGGAGGAAACAGGATGCTCCTCACCTTCCTGGTGACAGCTGGGTCCAGATAGCCCTTCAGCTTCTGGATGTACGTGTGCGGGGGATTCTTCACTTGGAACCTTTCCTGCAAAGGATGTAAGAATAAACATCAACCATCCCACAACACTTTCTGTATTTACTTAAGATATGTATGAAGTGCGGGCATACACGTACATATTTAAACAGAACACACACTACAAATACATATGTACATACCCTATATTCATATATAATCTATACATATGCCACATGCATGCAAATAAACTACATTTACATGTGTCTTGATTTTTCTGAAATTTGGTATTTATATTGGATGCATAAAAATATGGCTTACATATTCAATCACCGTTTTGAATTCCAGTTACAGACACAAACAAACACACCTTGGACTGCAGAGCCTCTGTTCAGCAGGAGCATGGAGGGCAAGAGAAGTTCTGGAAGAGCAAACGCTCACCCACGCTGGATTGAAAGGCGCCGCCAAACAGAGCCCAGCACCAACCCCCTGCCCCCCTCCCTTCAGGTGTGGGGGGCACTGCTCAGACCCCCTCAGCCTTCTCCCCTCCAGGTGCACAGCCTTGGGGCTCTCAGCCTGTCCCCATCAGGAGGTGCTCCAGCCCCCAGGAGCTCTGCAGCCCTCCGCAGGGCTCTCCCAGCAGTTTCCAGTGTGCCCTGATCTGGGCACTGGGAGCAGTGCTCCAGCTGTGCACCCCCCAGGGCTGAGCAGAGGGGAGGAGCACCTCCCTGCCCTGCTGGCCGCGCTCTGTGCAGTGCACCCCAGGGTACCATGGGCCTTTCTTGGCCACCAGGGCACACCGCTGGCTCTCCATCAGCCTGCTGGCCACCAGGACACCTAGGTCCTTCACGGCAAAGCTCCTTTCCAGCAGCTCAGCCCAGCACCCGTAGTGATGCATGAGGTTACTTCTCCAGCCTGCTCTCAGTCCACCTCGCTGCCCACACACCTACCCCACGCTTCCTAAGCTTACCTACAAGGATGTTATGGGAGATGGTGTCAAAGCCTTGCTGAAGTCAAGGTGCACACCACCCACTGCTCTCCCCTCATCTCCCCAGCTCTACGGAGCCGCAGTGAAACGTGAGTTAGACTGCAAGGAGCACGCTGTGTCCAGACCTGGTAAGAGCATTACCAAAAGTTCCGATAGTATTTGCATCCTGGAAGAATTTTAAACTATTCTGCCCTTTCCCTTGAGGAAAGGCCTCCTAACAATTTCCTCCTGGTGCTACAGCTTTGCGTTCTGTAACTGATACTTGAAACCCCCCACTTAGGAGGTCAGGATGCAATTCTGCCTGCATTATCTGGAGGTTATTTCCTACCTAGGAGCATGTTGCTGCCAGTACCAGAACGCACTGTCTGAACACCAAACTTGTTCCTGTTATTATCTTGCTACTTGCAGTAAAAAAAGCCATTTGTCACGGTCAGAGAGAAAAAAATGGACTCACACGCTCCGGGGCCATGGCTCCTTAAGACAGAAAGCAGATATTTCTGCCCTGCATTATAACTGGATTGTTTCCCATGCACCTTCACAGATGGATGGGCCAAGCTGCAACTCCTGGAACTTGGCACTGCCCTTTTTATTTCAAAAACAGCTCAGGAACCACAGAGCTGTGCGCCCAGGGTCAGCCCCTTCGCATCCTTTAAACCTCTGAGAAATGAACAGTTTGTGGTGATGGAGGTGAAGAGGGAGCATTTGGATCCCAGAGCTGTAACAGCAGAGAACAAGCCCTCATGAAGCAAGCAGCCACACACAGGGCTGGTTTCAAGAAGCCCAGTTTAACTGCTGAGAGAGGTGACAAACACCAGCTCGTTATCTGGCTGGTGCATTGCCAGGGGTCCCAGGAAGCTCGTGTGTTCACAGAGCCTCTCTCTTCATTAGACTCTTCTACCTGTGTGTCTATACAGCTACCGAGGAAATGTCACAACTGCAGTTAAATTGCTGCTAATTGGAACTGCTGCCAGCGTGCTGGGAGAGCCAGGTGCAAGAGGCAGCACGGTGTGGCAGCGAGGGCAGCAGACAGGTACACGGCTTCAGCACAGCTCCTGTCCTGGGCAGAGATCACCTGCTGCAGCCCTGCTCCTTATGGAGAGAAACAACAGAGGCAGGAACCTCTGTGTGTTGGCGGGGACTTCAAAATGCAGAACAAACATTTAAGCACAGAAAGTAAAACATTTAAAAGTATAGCATGTCAGTGTTCGAAGGACTTTACCTGCTAGCTCTATGTAAGCCCGTTTTCCAGAACAGTTGGGACAGTTTCACATTTAGACATCCAGCTCCCCCAGGACAGTGCCGACCATAGCTTTGCAGTGAGCACACGCAGAAGTGACTTAAAAGCAATTCCATCCATTAACTCGTTTTAAAACTCCTTTACTCTGGCAGACAGACAACAGAAGCACTTTGCTGTGAATGAGGACATGGCCCACGGCAGACTTGAAAGGAGTCACCAAAGGCATCCGAGCTTCAGGAGCATCGCTGGAGCTTTGTGTGAGCTCCAGAGATCCCCCAGCACTCAGCATCAGTGTCCTGCTCTGCAATTAAACCACGAGGGTAGCAGCGGGCTCGCTGTGCCCAAACGCTGCCCTGGGGCAGCAGGAGGGCTGGGCCATCCCTGGAGGCAGCAGTGAGGGAGGTGTGGGCAGCAGAGGGGAGGCTGTGGGATTGATCCTCCTTTTAGGGAGCTCCTAATGCATGGGGCATCATCTGCTAAGTGGCACAAGCTTTCCCAGCTGCCGGGTGAATAACTGCAGTCTTCAGCATGAACCACTCCGAGAGACTCAGCAAGCAAGCCCAGCAGTCTGCGATGTGGATAGCACTCGCTTCTGTTTGTTTGTTTTCTTAAAACCAGCCATAATTATGTACTTGTGTAATGATCTCTACAGCAAGGTCATTAAATAAATACTGCTCGTTATCGCATAGCGGAATTATTTGGGCTGAAGGACTGAAGCCCACAGCTATCACCAGGTCCCACGCAGGGAAATGCTGGGGAAATGCTGGTCCCTTTCCTCTGCTTCCTCAGCACTTCCTTCCCTGGGGAGGCAAACACGCTGCCATCCTCACCTAATCCACTGTCCTGAAGTGCCAGAAATAACGAGCTAAACCTGTTGCTTTTTCCTGTCCTCTCCTCCTTTGGCAATCCGTAACTGCTCATTGGCCAAATCTGTTTCCAAAATAAAAACGGATCAGGCTGTGAGTCCCATGCTGTGTGAGCTGCGAGGCTGGGGGTCTC
This sequence comes from Numida meleagris, assembly GCF_002078875.1. NCBI lineage: Eukaryota > Metazoa > Chordata > Aves > Galliformes > Numididae > Numida > Numida meleagris. The sequence goes on along the minus strand of NC_034413.1, from coordinate 70,273,751 downwards.
CACCACAGACACACAGTGTTTCCAACCCAAACTCACCTCCCCACGTTTCGCCAAGCAGAAGGAAGGCAGGCGGCCACGTGGAGCAGAGCCGGGCAGACACAACACTGTCATAAATCCCAACCAAAAGCCATTTTATCTGCACTGTGCGACTCGAGGCACTGCCACTATCTGCAGCCTTGACACTAGAAAGGCACGGACCAGCAATAACTGCCCTGCCTTTGTCCAGCCCCATGGCATGGAAATTCTTTTTGCAGAAATAACGGGCCCTTTCTTATTTACAGCCTGCTGGGAAACCTCAGCCCAAAGGTTGAAATGGAAGAGCACTGCCCAACGCTGCAACGAGCTGCCCTGCGCCTCCCTGTAGAGGAATGAATGATGAGAACTCAGGGAGAAGCTCAGGCCGGGGAGCACAGCACTGCTCCTGCACTGCTCCTGCATCAGCACCTTCTCCTGGTGCATATAGAAAGGGCAGCTGGGGGCTTCACTTCAGCAGCAAGGAGGAACTGCTGAATTCCTGCACTTCCCCTTCCACGCAATCCTAAGAACTCGATACATCCCTCGTTCACTTCAATCTGGGAAATGTATTTATTCTGAAACCAGGAAATTGTGGCTTTTCCAGAGATGTTCTGCTTCCAAAAACGTTCAGGACGCTTTCTGTGTTGGTGACATCTGTTATTATTGTTACCCTTGCTGGCTCATTCCACTCTCAGGGCTCACACAGGCCAGGTAAGCGTCCAGTGGGTCCCATGTGGCACCGCTGGGAAAGCCGTGCACTATTTGCCCTTTAGAAGGGTGTAAAAGCATGTCCGGGCCAGGCTGGGCAGCACGAGCTGGTGCGAACCACTCTGTGTCACCACGCAGCTTCTGGCAGGATGGAGGGCTCAGCAATAAACATTTCTCTCCTCCTAGGAGGACGATCTAACAAGTACAGCCGAAGCTTGTTTCAGCTCAGTGTCAATGAACACGAGTCTCAGGGTCCCTCTGTGGTTTCAGACGTTCTTCCATGGGCTATTTGGAGCACTGTTTGTTTCCGACGGCAAAACCTCGTGACAGCTCAGGCTCACCCACAGCCTGGCCTTCAGCCCGGCTTCCTTGGGCACCAGCCCTGCTCCCTGGGCACGACCAGCATTGCTCCTCGGGCACTGCCAGCCCAGGAGGAGCCACCACCATCCCCGTGACCCCACGCCGGCCATCAGCCTGCCAAACAGCCCCTTCGTTCCTCTGGAGTCCCAGCACAGTAGGGAGAGAGCTCCAGCAGCAGCTCAGGGCAGGAAGCTGGGTGCCACCACGCTGCTTCCATCTTGGTGCTCTTCATTGGTTGCTCCCCATGCACCTCCAGTACCTCCAAGGGACAGGACACGATCTCCGCCCCTGCCACAGCTTGCCATTAGAGGGCAACGAAGAACTTCCCAAGATGCTCACAACCTCTCCTCTCAACATCTGTGTCCCCCCAACACTTCAATGCACACAGCTGGACCGAAGTGCCAGCAGTGCCACCAAGCACTCCACAAGAGCAGCTTGGCTCATCAAGCAGGGCACATTATCTCCTCTTCCCTGCCTGGAAAACAGCTTGCATCACATCCTCCAGACCTAGTTTCATTCTTCTCCCCCTCCTTAGATGCATTCCTTGTTCACCGACCCAGAGAGGCAGGGAGCGAGCTTATAGGGAAGCCACAGCAAAGCATGGATGACCTACAAGGGCAAAGGAGCAGAGAGCACCACCCTGGCTGAGTCTCCACAGCCAGCCCTGCAACCCTTGCAATGGCTCACCAGAAAGTGCATCCACCTCCTCAGAGCAGATACAAAATTTATCATTATAGAAAACAGCAATCGAAGTTTGCCTCCATGCTAACAGCTTACATTCCATACAGAATCTATTTCTAGAAGTGTTTGCAGCCACGTACCGTAATTACACGGACAGATATAAATATTTCACACACCATATGCTGCGCTATGGTGCTGTTACAGACACCTGCTCCATGCTGCTCCAATCCTCAGTGGCTGGCGAGCACCCAGCAGGGACATGGGGCAGCTGCAGCAGATTGCAGATCTGCAGCCCTAAGCACATCTCCTGGGACAGTGGGACCCTGGGAAGGGTGGATTTGGTAATTGGATTTCATCAGAGGCTCTGCCGCTGTAATGGGTATAAAGGAAGCGTCCCACAAACCCACTTATTATGACACTCTCATCCTTGCAGCACGACTGTGCCTCCTGCCAAACTGTCACCCCGGTTCCTGTACTCCCATCTCAAGGAAGCATCCCACTCTTTCAGTCCTGGATCAATCATTTTCATTAGCAATCACTTTGAAGTTTATGGCAGATTTTGCTGCTGGCTCACAGATGCACACCCCACCTTTCACATGCTTCACTTTCTCTCAAGAATGCAGTTTCTGCCCGCTTGTCATGGCAGACCAGCCTGTTAATTGTTACACACTGCTGCCAAGCCTGCCCCGCACAGAGCTGTGCACAAGGGATGCCTCAGCATATGGTGCTGCTTAATCCCAGGCTGCTGCTCAGGCTCTGGAGGTGAAGGGGAGTTCAGGCTGCATCGCCATTTGTCTTTCACTGAAGGTGACAGCTACAGCCATATGGGGCAATGGCTCAGGATGGGGAAAGCCATGCACCCAACTGGATCAAAATCACTCAATGACATCACACAGCTAACTTACAAAGTGGGTACCCACCTACTGCATACAAATTCCATGAGTTTGTTACCAACAGCAGAGCACGAGGCCAAAGAAGGGAGAGTCAGAAACCACCCAAATGCTCATCTCCTGCAAGGTGCCCTTTTAGGGTCCTGCGCTGCCAAACCCCAGTGTGTGCTCCTAATGAGGTGCGTGCTCCTAATGAGGTGCGTGCTCCTAATGAGGCGTGTGCTAACAGCCCCCCACCGCCTCACCTGGTCACAGATGAGCTCCCACTTCTTCTCATTGTCGTATTGCCGCAGCAGCCGGGCTTTGTCGGGAGGCAAGTTCATGGCGTTCTGCAGGGAGAGAGAAAGGAGCATCAGGTAGCGGGCTCGGGTTTGGGAGGCAGCAGATGTGGGCAAACCGAGGCAGCAAGGCTGCAATCACCCTCATTGTTTTATGCGAATTCCTGTTGGCAGCATTACTCAGGAACATTCCCTCTCAGCATTGCCTTTGGCCCCAGAAGTGCCAGCAGTGCCCCTTGTGCTGTGGGATGCACTGGGATGCAGTGGGAGCCTTCCACCCCGGAGCACACCAATAAGGGGAGCAGCCAGTGCTGGGCACTGCAGAAGGCTGCTTTTCTCCAGACAAGGTCCTGAAATGCCATTTCATTCTATTTTAACAGCAGACTGCTGTTCAGGTTTTCAAACGTCGCCGCGTGCAGCCCTATCTGGCTAACAGTGATGCTGGAGCTGGAAGTGCAGCTGCCCACCACCTCACAGTGCAGGACAGCCCAGCCTGGGCACCCACCCCCGGGCAGCTCTCCCAGGCTGCTTGCACAGCACAAGGAGAGCTCTGCAAGCACCACGTCTCGAGAGCCTCCTATCAGCAGGGTGCAGCCCAGGAAGGCCACATGCCAGAGCATGAAGCATCTCTCCAGCTGCAGCTCACATACCTCGCTTCAGGACACAGGCACCTGCTCGCCCCCCCCCAGTCCCTGCTGCCCTCCCACCAGACCTCATCCACCTCCACCAATGGATGAGCATCACCCGCTCCCACAGAGCCCTTCCACCACTCTGCTGCTGTTCTTCCTGAAGCTTCTTTTCTATCAGATAACAAATACTCTTCTCTTTGCTCATCTGCGCTGTCATGTCGATAGTATTTACAGGCCGTGATGCTATCTGCCCTTGATTCCCCTCTCAGTCTCTCACCATACACCTTATCAGTTCTGCTTATCATTTTAATGCACTCCTTGGTATTTTTCCTGGGGCTTTTTCAAGTGCCATTCCTTACCTGTGACGATGCAAACATATTTCAGAGCTCCACCAGGCCTAAGCTGTAGGGGAAGCCTCCCTGTTTACCTGCAATTCGCACCTTGTCACACTGTGATCCTACTGCACCTCATCAGCTCATGGACCAGAAGCCAGCCTGGAGAGCTCTGCAGAGCCCTGTTACTCTCTCCAGTTCCTTGCAAGGAGCTTGGAACAAGGTGCAGGTCAGCTCTGCTCCTTGGTAACGGTGATAGGACAAGAGGTGACAGCCTCACGTTGCACCATGGGAGGGTCAGGGTGGGTATGAGGAACAGTTCCTTCTCCAAAGAGTGTTTGGGCAGTGGCACAGCTGCCCAGAAGCGAGGGGTCACCGCCCCTGGGGGTGTCCCAGAGCCGTGGGGATGTGGCACTGAGGGACGTGGGCATGGTGGGGTGGGTAGGGTTGGGGATCTCAGATCTTCTCCAACCTTAATGATTCTACGAGTGCAGCCTGAAACAGGGAAACAAGGCCCAGGCAGAGGGTTTGGGTGAGCTCATTTCAAAACAGATGAATTCTGATTTCATTCTGAAGTGTGAACTCCTCCACTCCGCATCCCTTGCATCAGCAGCTATGGCACAGAAGGCTGCTCCACTGCCTTGGCTCGACCCAAAGCTTGCACAGCTTTGGCTCTCGTCACAATTAACCACGCATATTTACAGTCTGTATTTCTTGCTCCCCGCAGCCCAATGAAATGACTCCCAGACGTCTCCTAGCCACTTCCAGGTCCTCTGGTTAGGGCCATCACACACAGCAGCACTTTCTGGCTACCTGCAGGCCCAGGACTGCCGCTTCTCCCACCCTCCCCCTCCACGTAGCTTGGGCTGGGAAGCCTTTGGCATTCTGCTCAGGAGCCGCAGCTCGATCCTGTCTGCAGGGGCCGGTTCCCAACCATATTCTGGCTCCAAGCACACATAACTTCTCTTTCTCCCCGCAAATTCCAAAGTTATTCATGTCTACTGTCCACGTGCCAAGTAATATAGGTAAGGTTTCCATTTCGTTTGCTCTGGACTGGCATTATAAAGCTACAACTTCATTTAATCGCAGTAGCAGATGGAAAACCAGGGGGAAATACTAGCAGGCCCGCAAAATATTAAATTGCCTAAGAGTTAAAAATAAAACTAGCAGCGCATCAAGGAAATATACCTACTTAACCTATTGAACAAAGCCCAGCTCCGTTCAGTTCAGTGCCCAGCAGCATCCCCTAGCCGTGGAGCAGCACTGCACCCCCAGCCCGGCCCCGGCCCACCCCAACGTGCTCACATGTGGCTGCTGTCCCCCAACCACTGCCAGCTGCCATGCAAGGACAGAACCCAGCTTCTTCTAACTTATTCTTCATTGTGATGAGAATTTACAGGCTCATTGTTTTGGAAAACAAATGCGGCAGCATCTTGAGTGACTTAAAAGCATAAGCGTTGCTAATTAATGGCATTAAGCTGTTGCTCTTTCTTGCTAATCTTGTGATCTTTAGGTCTAAATCCTTTTTATTTATGAATCATGACATTAACGTGCCGGCATCAAACAGGACAGGCTCCTCCTAATCCATCCGCTCCCAGGGAAGGCCCCTGCATGCACTAGTAAGCCAATTAGAGCACATCCATCCCAAAACACGAGAGGTTTCCACCAGCCTCCAAGCACAGAAAACCATTTCCTACTCCCAGGAGCTTCCAGGGGAGATGTGGCCAGAAGCCCGAGGGCACGGCCATCCGTTCCAGAAAGCATCTCCTTCATGTGGGTCACGGATAAGTGCCCTGGGGGACAGCAGGACGGGGGCAGTGGGGGGAATGGCCAGTGCCCATTGCAGAGACCAGTGCCACCTATCAGAGCCCCACACACCACCAGCAATGCATCCCCTGCACTGCCAGCAGCAGCTCGGGGCAGGCATAATGCAAGGGGAGGAGAACACAGACCCACGCAGCTTCCCACAGCTGCACTGGCAGAATTAAACCTCAATTCTGCTAATGAACCCTCAACACCAGGAAACCTTCTGTGCGGCTCCAGTGGCTCCGTGGTGCAGGTTAACGCCAGCTCCTCCCTGAGACGTGGCAGAGCGGCTTATATTCCCGAGCCCTAATTCCCAGCTCACTTTCTCCTCCCACCTTTCCTCTGAGTGGGATTATTTCTGATCTGTACAACCACAAGAGAGAGGAAAGCAAACCTCTGTATGTGTTTGGCTTCATGGTTGTATTGATGGAACAAACCAGGGCTTAAAACAATACCCTCGGTCTCGTTAGACTCAGATTATCCCGCCGCCATCAAAGCCTTGCTCGTTTCCTCACCTGCTGACTTCAAGCACCCCTGGAATTTCCCAGCTCGGGGTTTCCCTCCAGCTCAGCAGTGGAACTCCCCGCAGACTGCACGCAGCGCCCAGTAACTGCCCTGGCTATTGCCTTCCACCTCCAGCGCTCCCGGCTTTATCTCCGCTGCCTCCATGATGATGAGCTGCAACCTTCATTTTTTTCTGTTCCGGTCACGACTGTTTGATGGCACTGTCTGAACTATTTCAAGCTTTTTTTTTTAACGTCTAGTGAGTTCTTACAAAGTAAATCCAAAATTGGTCCGTAAGTCAAATCCATGCCTCCCAGCGTGTAAAACTGAGAAAGAGCAGGGATCCTGACGGCCAGGGAACGCTGAGGGTCAATGAAGCTCTGCTGCTAACTTCAGTGCTCACCTACTAAGGCAGCCCTCTATTCTTTGGTACAGCATTACAATATAACTCCAGGATCCAGCTAGTAAAAGAGCCCTTAATGTTCCTGTATAACACTAAAATACAGCTTTCAGTAACTCTGCATGGCTTCGCTTTTCAGTCCTGCTACAGCGTGTTTATTTAGGAAAGCTAGAGGCCAGTGAGGCAATTCTGGGTGTGTTGACTTTATGAGGAATAAATGCAAGGCTAAAATTAAATCTACTTATTGTTCTAATCCTCCTTCTCCCCTTTTTTTTCCATATTAAACCGTTCTTTGATCTAAAAGCCCGGCACGCAGCGCGCAGACGTTCCCAGCAAGGCGGCTTTCCCTGCAGACATCCGCACACAGCACAGGGCTGGGACTCAGTGCAGGACCCTCACTGACACCTGTGTGCATCCCAGGACTTCTCACCAGCCCCACACATCCGCACCTGCCATCGTTCATTGCTCTCCCTCCTCTGTGGTCCCAACTGAAGCTGCTGTGCTGCTTTGCAGATCGCTTCTTTGCTTTATCAGCAGTAACATATGCATATTGATTGCACCTAAGAGCTCTTCATGATGTCCATCTCATACTGCTCCACTGAGACCCCCACCAGCATCACCACTGCACAAACAAGGGCAGGGTCAGGATGTGTTTCACAATGCACACATGGGGATCGTGGGCAGACAGCTCGTGCAGCCGCTGCACGCATTCTGGGGAGCCCAGCTCTTTCCCCGTGCTCCCAGCAAGCGCTGGGAGCTGCAGCTGCAGCCCCAGGGCAGGAGCAGAGGTGTGAGCCAAGCAGGGTCCTGCTGACATTCGCTGCTGAAATTCCAGCTGAGAAGCATCTTGAACGTCTTGGTGGCCAGCGACGGCTGCTCTCACCACAGGGCTGTTTATACCATTCAGAAATTCAGACCCACACTAATACTTTTCAGATTTTGGAAAAGCTGAAACCTCATTAATTCGACACTGAGAAACTGTTTCACGCTGCAAAAGCTCCAGAGCCCAGCTCACAGCTGACTCACCCATCCCGGAAGATTACCACCTCACTGCTTTACTCACTCATTCAAATGCGCTCACCACCGATAAGGCACACCACAGAATCCAAAATTAAAGAGCTTTTAGTGAAATGTCTGGGAAAGTGCATTCCGGTGCAAGCCTGTGCTCAGGTTTGCCAGGAGCTGGGAGCAGTCCCAGCAGCCAGGAGCCGGGGTGCAGCAGCACGCACCCAGCTGCTGGGCACGGTGCGCTGGGACGTGGTGGGAGATGCACAGAGGAGATGTGTTGAACATTTCATTTCTACCACCGCTGTGAAACGTTGAATGCACCGTCCGGAGCAACCCACCTCCTCCTGTCCATAGATTTACACCTTCCTGATCCCCTGCCAGCACACAGCAGTACAAAACAGAAGGTGAAGGCTGAGCACTGCGATGATCACAGTCTGCTCCCAGCTTGCTGATGGGCTTTTCCTCTTATAATTGATTAGTTTTTATCAGTTTTAGAAGCAAAAAAGCTTTAGTCTAACCAGAGGATTCCCGTCCTGCCTGACGTTGTTCAGTACAAAGCCCCCGGAGCAAACGCTGCAGACCCAGCTGTGTAACTGAATAGCTGCCTATCAGCTGCTCTGCTGAAAAGGAAAAATTAACATCACGGACAGCAGCACCTATCAGTGACTGTCAAAAGCCATCTGTGCAAGAGGACTGCACAATCTCAGCGCAAAAGCAGCTGAACGCTCAGCTCAGAGGCCGCGCTCTATCCAAGGGTGCAAATCCCACCTCCCAAACACCCCGGTGCCGTGTAACAGACCACTGGGCTCACAGGAGCAGAGAACCCCGTCCTGCAGCTGAACCACAGTGGGAGGACAGAGGCGGCCCCTCCACGCTGGCACCTGCATGACTCCCCGCCCCATGCACGCTGCTCCAGCCCCGCATCCCTGCCCCGACACCGCTCGGTGCTGGAGTTAACCACACTGATCCCAGGCAGCAGGCGATGAAATGAGAGCGATGCTCCCCGTGCACACCTTCCAAAAGCTGCAGCACTGCTCCGTGCCGCGGTGCTGAGGACGAGAGGCGGTTTGCAGAGGATGGCCGTCGTGCATCACCTCCAACCTCGCTGCTAACTCTCCCGGCTGCCAAAGCTCCTGCCCTGCTCACAGGCAAGCTGCGAGGTCACCTCGCTGGGGAAGAGCTGCAGCTCCCAACGAAGTAGTGAAAGAGCCGTTAAAGAAATCTCCTCTAACTGGAATTTTAAAAGCAGTTGAAGATGGCAGAGGGCTAGGGAGAAGTGTTTTCCCAACACAAATGCACAGGGCAAGCGGCAGCAGAGCCGTGCTGGGGTCAGGCTGCAAAAAACACCCAGGGTGCTCGCACCAGCAGCTCGCCTTTCCTAACGGCCTTTCCTAACAAAGGCCAGAGCCAGGCCAGCCCCAGCAGGGGTCCATGCCACTGCTCTGGCTTTTCACTTACTCAGATAATAACGCATGTGAGGCCCTAATTACGGTAGATTCCCTTCCCACTTCATCATTTGCTTCACACCAAAACCAGCACCGCAAGCTGGAGCGAACAAATATTCTGACCTCGTGGTATCCTCCTTCTGAGCCAAGTCTGTGCCAGGTCACCACACCCCCATGCAGAAAGCAGGAGCAGTGCAGCAGTGGCAGCAGGAGCGCTCACAATGCACACACAACAGCCCGTCATGCAGGTGACGTGCACCCATGCATATTATATACATCACTAATGAAGTTTTCTATGCCAATGCATACTGATGTTTGAACTGATCGGCTTTAACCCAGCCACAAAAGCCCAGGACCAAATCTGAACGTGTAAAAGCTGCCAGACAGCAGAAGGAAACACGGGGAGGTGTGGGCACAAAGCGGAATTCGGGCAGTTCCACTGAAAGCCCTGCAGGCTGGCAGCCACTCCAACCCAAGCTCGTCTAGAAGCAAACCGGCCCAAAGCACGACTAGAAGGAGGCCACGTCCCCCAAACAGCTCTGCTGAAGAAAAAGCAGCCCCTTGTTACGCTACAGCGCTCTGGATGAGCTGAGAGCCAGCCCAAAGCGGGGCTGATAACGCCATGGCCTGTGAGATAGACTCTCACTGCGCCCATCCCACGCCGACCAAGCAGCTAATGAAACACAGGGGGTGCTGCGGACGACCCACGCGTTGCAAGCACGGCTCGTGACACTTCATCAATTAATTAAACCGACCGAAAAAAAGTCTTGTTAGCTGCTGCAGTTTAAAGCACACAAGTGGTGGATGTGGGACCACCCAGCCTCTCCCGTCAGACGCAGCACTGAGCTCGGGGCTCCCTCCCCGGCCCCGTGCCCTGCACCCATGTGGTGCAGGAGGGGATGCTCGCCAACAAACCGCTCTGTGAGCGCTGCGCCGAGGCACACGTTGGTGACATTCTTCAACAACTCCACTTTTACACAAGGTCTCGGTGTCAGGAAGCCAAAGCTCGGGAGGATTGGGAACTCCACGAGGCGCGCTTGGTGCTTCAGACTAAGCAAACAAGAAGAAGCTATAAACAGTGAAACAACCAGAAGCGATAAGCACTTCTTAAACATTGCAAACTATTTACCTCCTCTTTTCTGCATTCAAGTACTTGATGAACTGTGAGAGCAATTTATCTCAAAGTTTGTCATACAGAGAAATGTAAACACAAGAAAAGGCTCCCATATGCCAGGCTCCGAGCCCACGTGAATTTTTACAGGCGTGCTATAAACTCTGGTTTATACTGGAAATATTTACAGGTCTAACTACTGCCGGCACCACTGCACCCAGCACAAGAGGCGCAGGGCCAAGGAAAACCACAGACGTGTGACTCTGTGGCCATAACGAGAAACTCCTGCTGCAGGAAGGCCGCTCCGGCTCCTGCTCCACAATCAGTGCCCCCCAGGCTCTCCTGCCTTACGTTACGTCTGCCTGCTTTACAATGGAAGACTTACTAAGAACATACGGCACACGAGCACGTGTCCACCCATCACATGAATAATTCTCATGCCTAAAAACTGCGCGTCTCCAAACCACCAGTGCAGGTATCTGTTGTTTCACCAGTCGCGTTTTCACGGATTTCTGTATTTTTTCCGTCGCCTTCCGAGTGTTAAGCTCCAAGGACTTGGCAGCTTCCTACAGGGCAGCGTGAGGACCTGCCTGGATGATCAGCTGAGCAAACCCCCCTGCTTTCAAGGACAAGGCAGAGCTGCGGCTGGCAGGGAAGCCCGAGAGCGCGGCGAGAGAACACAGCCGCACCACAGCGTCATTAAACATCGCCTGCAACAAGCAGCTAAAGCAAATCACCAAAAAGCAGAAAAGCTCTGTTTATACAAATGGCTGCACGTACCGTGAGGCAACCGGCTGCATGCACGAGAACTCAATGCTCACTTTGAACACATGAACCGTCCGCAGCAACCTGCACGGGTCTGGGACATCTGGCAGGGTCGCACCGCGCCAGGGCCGGTCCCAAACAAGGCTGCTCTGTGCCGGGGGTCCCAGCTCCCTCCCAGCAAGGCTCCCAGGACGCCTCTTTGCTGATGGAAAGCTCACAGCCCTTTTACTGCAGGCTTTTATGAAGCTGCTTGAGCAAAACGGGATTGCAGGGGCACCTTGACTCCCCACCAAGTGATGGGGTCTCGCTTTCAGAAGTCAGCTCTGCTAAGAGCAGCATGCTTTGAAAGACAACAGCAGCTCTTTGGCCCTAACTAGTGGGAAGGAGCGAGGAGCCCAGCACCGACACCTGCCTGTCCCCTGTGCTCCCAGCCAGCTGCTGCAGGACACAGCCATAAGTCAGGAGCACCCTGTGCACGTGGGACCCCTCTCGTCCCCTCGCTGCCTCCTGCTGCAGCCGCATCAGCAGTGCTTCCCTTGGCAGAGAGATGCCCCTCGACGGTAAACCAGTGCTCTTTCCTTTTGCGCTGTCACCACAGCTCCCATGCAACAGCCTTCGTTTTCACTCATATTAATTTGGCCTAATTTGGGAAATATAACTGACTGCAAAAAGATAGCACTGTGAACAAAGCCCATTCCCTTCCTGATAGCCGCAGGCTGTCCATGCCCATGTCCATAGCTGGGTAATCCTCACTGAAAAGCTCCTTCTCTCCTTCCTCTCTGTCTCCCAGCTCACTCGCCATCATGAGATGGAGATTGTACAGCACTCCCAGTGTCAAACTGAGCACTGCATTAGCTTTTATGTAGTGCACACACACTGCCAGACGCCCCGGCATGAAAGATGAATGAGGAGCTGGTGCAGGCAGAGCCGACCCTGAGTGCTGCACAGTTCCTTGCAGGGCACTCACGCAGTGCCAAGCCAACACAACCCAATGGCAGATATGCGTACTACATGTGTGTCAAACACTGCTGCTAGCAGCTTTTGGGTTGGATATTAGGAAATATTTCTTCCCCAAAGAGCGGTCAGGCACTGGCACAGCTGCCCAGGGAGTGGGGGTCACCATCCCTGGGGGTGTCCCAGAGCCGTGGGGATGTGGCACTGAGGGACGTGGGCAGTGGGCATGGTGGGGTAGGTGGAGTTGGATGTGGAGATCCAAGAGGGCTTCTCCAACCTTAACAACTCCATGGTTCTATGATTCACTGCTGCACGAATAGCTCCCATGGCAAACAGAGCTCTCCTAGTAACCCAAGGTGCTGCACTGTCCCCAGCTTTGGGCTAAGGAAACGGAGTTTTTCCAAGTTTCATCCCACACCAGCATCACCCCTGCAGCCCCAGGATGCTGCTCTCAGCACAGGCAGCGTTATCAGTCTCCGTGCTGTGTATCCCTGTGTGCACAGCCACATCCCTTGGCCTAGCAGCACTCTGTTTGGTTTTCCTCCCAAAAGCTGGAAGCAAAGACTTGGAGCCTGGCACGGAAACCCTCACACCAATGCAGAAACTCCTCTGAGCTTTGAGAGAGGGACAAAACTCCCGTGGGAGACATGCAGCAACTGAGCAACAGCACAGGTTTGGTTATTCTTTAAACGCTTTTACTGCGGCCATCCCGAAACCAGTCCTAAAGTTCAATGCTAGACCCATAAAAGCTTCCCCATAAAAGCTTCTACTAGGTTACTTTTTCCAAATAAAGCCCTAACCACATTTTCTGGGCTTCTGCTTACGATCAGCACGCTGAAGTTTCCAGCGCACACCGGAGTCACTGAAGCTTCATGGATTTCATCTTTCCAGAGCCTAGGAAGCTGCACTGCTTCTAATCCACTGCCAACAAACTTTCACAGGACGTCACTGAGTCACTCACGGTACGCATTACCTAATGTCACGCTCAGACATGAACCACATAAAATGTAATTAATGCAGGGACGTGCACATTCGAGGTCCTTGCTCAGATGCTGGAAAATAGTGGGCCATTCTGGATCCTATTTTTAACTTCTGTGAGGGGCCAAGCACCGAACTCGCAGAAGCTTCCCACTGGTACCACGATGACACAGATACCTGCAGACAGAAACACAGCTCTGTTCTTCACACACGCCATACACAAGTACTTAAGTGTGTTTTGTGTATGGCCTCTCCCCGCGAAGGCACCGTGCTGCATGCAGGTTAGGTCCATGCACAGCCACTGCAAGGGATGTAGCGATGGGACGAGAGCTGATGGCCTCAAGTTGCACCAGGGGAGGTTCACGCTGGAGATGAGGAAGGATTTCTCTCCGGCTCCATCCATACTCCCAGGGTCTTCTTTATTCCTGATTCCCACGGGTTTTCTCACCTGATGATAACACACATACTACAATGGCCTTTGCTTATCCACAAATACGCTTCTAATTTAATCTCCTCATCTCAGAGATCTTTCACCAAGATACCCACCTCGTGATTTACACAGCGCGGTACGTGAAGGCTGTAAACAGAAGAACCTTGTATTTCATCAAAAATCCCTTTGATGTATGTTGATAAACTTGAATTACAGCAACCATAGACGTGCAAGGGCACTGCCTGAAGCACTGCACCTCCTGCCTGGAGCAGGGTGTGGAGCAGAGCGGGGCTGGCCCCATCAACCAGGGCACACGGGGCACTTCTGGAGCTGGTGTAGGAAGGCAGGTTACCCACAGCGACTGGAGAGATGCTGGACAGCTTTGTTTGGGTGACTGCACCGCTGGATCCTCCTAGAATCCCTCCCTCGGTGCCAAGGAGATGGAGAAAATCCACAGGTGCTAACAAAACTGAGGTCATGTTTACATCTGATGAATATACAGTCGTTTTATTACTGTCCAGCTTATGCTCTGAAAGCTGCCTGCTACCTGGCCATAAATCTCTCCTGAGTTAATCATAACACAGCGCATTTACCGGGGAGCGAGCTGGGCTGCGCTGCTCCCTGCAGTCCCTGCAGCTCCGCAAACAAACCCCAGCTCGCATTAGCGCCACTGGGAATTAATACAACACCATAGACCTATTTTTAAGCCAGCAAGCCAGCCCTATCCCTTAGCTAGGGTGGAGGTGCACAAGAGCTTTGTCTGGGCTCTTTGCAGCACGTGGAAATCAGACAGCTTCCGCTGTCATCTGGAAAAGCTCTCTCCTCCGAGGTCCCGGCAGTGCCCCCGCGCTGCTCCCCGGCCCTCGGCTCTCGCAGGCTGACACACGCCTGCAGACCTGCAGGCTGCGAGGGACGGTGTGGCTTCACAGCAGCAGAAAATCCGCCCCGCTGCTTTGTCACTGCGGTGGGAAACGACGGCGGCTAGCAGGGAGCAGCGGGGCTGTTGCACAACCGTCCAGACAGGGCGGACGGGAAGAATGAGCCCGGCCTTCCTGGGAAGCACTGTCTCGGGCCAATGGCACACAGCTCACCCCTCCAGAAGGGAGCTCGGAGCACGCAGCCCTCCCCTGCCTCTGCTCTAGTTCTCGTTTTATGACCTTGACACTGTAAATATCAACAAAAGAAGAAGAAGAAAAGGAGGCTAAGCTACCTAATACCTCTCCAGAAGGCTCTGCCGCTCATTAAGAGCCCCAAATTAAGTGGTAATGCTCTTTTGATTAACTCCCATTAACGCCAGCATCGTTAGCAGAGGTGTCTCGGATGAGCCCGGAGTCACAGGCCGTGGGGCACAGGGACAACCAAGAGCTGAGAACGGGTATTTACCAAGAGGCTCCTTTCTGCTAACGAGCCATGTTTTAGCCCCTGTTGCACACAGCATCGTGCATCCACCTGGAGCCACGTTTATTTCCCACGCACGCAGCCTGCTACACACACCAAGAGGCACCTACAAGAAAGTGCATCACCGAGCACAAGTGACATTCTGTCCTTCTAATGTCCAAGTTGCACTGCAGCCAGAGCCCTTTGGAAAGCCGGGATGAAGACGTCGCTGTGCAGTCAAGCCCTGACTCCCTGCAGCTTCCCACGCTGGATGGGAATTGGGTTAAACCACTCGCACAGGAACCGGGCACGGCGCTGCATGAGGATGAGCCAAGGCTCTCAGGCAGCATCACTGAGCTGTGAGCAGAATGAATCCTGCCTGGCACCACGGAGCAAAAAGAGGGACCGGCCGCAGAGCAGGAAACCTGAATTTCTCATGGAAGCACATCTGGTATTTATTATAGGGATTCGGGGGATCTAGTTACATCTATTTTTTCCTCCTTAAAGCAACAACTCACCAGGAAGTATTAGTATGAGCAAGCAGCACATGCAAATCGGTGCAAGAATCCCCAAAGCTTTTTGCTGCACACGTGGAGGAGCGCAGGCTTCCACAGGACGGGGCTCAGCTGCCTGCCTCCACCCAGCCCCAGGCTGCCAAGAGGTGAAGGAGGATCCATCACAAAAAGGGGTACAAAAGGGAAGAAAACAAGGACATTTCCGTACTGTGAGGGTGGTTGCAGCCCTGCACCCCAGCAGGGAGATCCCGGAGCCAGCGCTGTGCTGCAGCCACAAGCAGCCCTCACACTCTGCTGGAGATGGCAAGGGGGAAAATACCCCTCCCTACACCACTTCCATGCTCACACCTCAGAGCACCCATCCACACAGGTCAGAGTCACTACCAGCCAGGCCTGTGGCGTGGCTCCACGGTCTTCCTAACAAATGCAATTGGGAATGGGGTCAGCTCCCTGACAGCAGCACGCCCTCAGAGCCCTGACCCCCAGGAGCCACAGCCAGAGCTCAGGGGCAGCAGCTCCCCCCGGGGCAGCCCATCAGCCCAGACCGGCCTCAGAGATTAAAGGCAGGATCCTCCCAGCACTGTCCCCGTGCTGCCAACTGCTCCTAGAGAAGGCCCTCCTGACATATGCTCATCCTTCTGCCACTGCATGCCATTGGGCTCTGAAAGCAGAAGCAGCACAGGCCCAGCAGCAGCCCCACAGGTGCTGTTTCACATCACTATTGGGGAATACTGGGTCGGACCAAAGGTGCTGACAGCGCCACATGGCACCACACCGCAGCACGCTCACACCTCTGCTACAGAACGGTCAAAAAGGCACAGAAAAACTGAGTGAAAGCTTCCTAAGATTTACCTGCTTCAAATGAGGCACCGCATTCAGGTTTTAACAGACCAACTCTCAGATGTTGCATGGTCTCTTGCCCATCCCTTGTGCCCATTTACGTTACAAAACTGAAATTCAGCCTACAAGAACAAGTTTGGGCTGTATGCTGCAAACGTCAATTGCAGCCTTCCTGAGGTCCAGTTAATTCCCCCGACACGGGACGCTCCAGCCAGCACGAAAAGTATGATTCCAACATCACACATTTCCGCAACAGACAGCTCCTTGACCCCATGAGGACCAGCAGGACCTACCAGGTCACTCGGCATTTTGACTATTTCCATCCTCATTGCACGGAGGGTATGCCACACAGGCAAGCATCAAGGAAAATCCTTGCCCAGCCTGCAGCTGGATTGAGGTGACCCCATGGACGTGGTGCATGAGGAACCGTGTCGTGAGCTCCTCACACTCCAAGGTGGGAGCACATCCCTGAGCTTGAGCAGAACAGTGAAAACTGGTTAGCACAATTAATTCTGATAAAACAGTACGCTGACAGCCAAGCTTGGTGGGATGGATGTATTTTGCTCTTCAGAAAAAAACACAATTGGGTCCAGTTCAGAATAAAGCCCTCTGCGGCCGGCAGTGCTGGCATCATACTCTGCATTCTGCACAAACAGCAGCAGCTCCTTCTGCTGTACTGACAGCTGTGCTGAGATGCTTCCTTAGGAGAAACAGGTAAGAAATGCAGCATTGGCGCTGAGGATGGGGTGTCAAGGGATGGTCCAACCCTGCACTTCACATCTGGTCAGAGATAAGGGGGTTCTTAAAGGGGCTCCTCAGCTCACCTCCATCCCACCCTGGGCTTTCAGAGGGCCAGCGGGGCTGAGCACAGAGACCTGTCCCACCCACCCCGCAGCTCTGCCCCAGCCCTGCACAGGGAGCGGTACACGCAGAGGCAGGGCTCGATCCTCAGGGCCCGTCTCCGGAGCGGGTAATTCAGTCCACAGCCCACTTCAGGAGTGGGAGATGAGATCATTGTGCTTCTCTGCTGCACGCCAGAAGGCTCCTCCCGGCCCGGCAGGGCTGGGCTCTGAGCGCAGGCTTTGACACCAGCACAGGGACAGCACCCTAAGGGAGAGGAGAACAGAGGCCGTCCTGGGGAATGCTGAAAGGAACAACACGAAGACCTCTTTCCTTAAAGTCTAGTAGGAAACATTAGTAAAATCAGCCTCTAAAGTGCATGAGTCAGGCCCTCCTACAAGTCCTGGAGCAGGAAGGGGTGTGGAGCACGAGTCACCGCCAGGGTCACCTGCTTGGAGGGGACACGCAGAGTGCAGAGCACCCAGCAGAAGCTCCCTGAGCAGCACAGAGCACCAGCTGGGTGGGCACTGAGTACGGGCAGCTGGATGGGGACATGACCCATCTCTGCAAACCAGTGGCATCTTCCCCACTCCCTCCCCCCAGAGGCAATATTCCAGCTAGCACTGAATGTCCCGGGGCAAGGCCAGCCATCACTTCTGCCTCAAATATTCATGAGTCAGGTGGATAGAAAAGAGGAGAGGCGCCTTCAGAGGTAAGCATTACCATTTCACAGCCAGCATTCCCATTAACTACAACTGGCACCATTAAAACGGGCAGCTTTGCTGCTCAGCTACCCAACTCATACCAGCCAAAACGACGCGCTGTTAGTTCAAAGTGAGACAGAACGAGAACATTATGAGGCTGGTGTGAAACTCCCCGAGCACCACATCCATCTTAATTCCCCTCTGCAGGAGCCAGTGCAGAACTGGCTGGCTAATGCCCATCCAAACGCCGTGCCAAGAAAAACACAAAGCAACCAGATCCTTCACAGCACTAAGGGACCAGAAAAGATGCTCAATTCCCGAATCACACAGCTCAAGAAGCGGTAATTAATGCTCCTTCCAGGCACACGCATTTGCTCCCAAGGCACCAGGCTCTGACAGCTGATGGCCAACAGCCTGCAGCAAATGACTGGGAGCAATAGCAGGGGCTCCTGAGCAACGTGCTCCCCTGCAGGGAACCCTTCTGCCTGTGTTCTCTGTACCATCACCTCTGCGGTGATGTTCACCAGCTTCAGCAAACCCCTCTGAGAGAGCAGCAGAGCAACGCGCAGCAAGCGGGCGGACAGTCACAGGACAAGGGATAATGGGTTTGAACTGAAAGAGGGGAGATGTTAGGAGGAAATCCTTTACCCAGAGGCAGTGAGGCCCTGGCACTACTGTCCAGAGCTGTGGGTGCACCCAGGCCATGGATGGAGCCCTGGGAAGCCTGGGCTGTGGGGGGCAGCCAACCCACGGCAGGGGTGGGGCTGGGGGCTGTGAGGTCCCTCCAACCCAACCATTCTGTGGTCCTATGATTCTATGAAGCAGAGGGACACCTGCTTGCAAGAGAAGAGTCCACATGTCCAAAAATGGGAAAGGAGTCCCAGAAGGCACACGGGACAGGGCACAAAAGGTCACACTGGACAAAAAGTATCTGTTGAAGAGCAGTATGATGCTCCGCACACTCCCTGCATCTCCCTTGCGCCTCTGCCTGCAGTCAGGCTGTGGCAGCACCTCTCCCCCTGTTCCATGGATACGCTTTCAGTGCATGCACTGTGCCTCCAGATGCAAGGCGATTCCCGTACCTATGGCAGAAAGCAGCGCTGGGATCAGCTCAGCAGCACACACAGAGCCTCTCCCCTTGGCCAGGAGGTGCCGGCCCCCGCATCCCCGCTGCTGCCGGCCAGCACCTCTTGTGCAATCTGCTGCTGCAGCCATCCTCTTCCAAAAGCATTTGTCAGAAGAAAAACAGAACCACCCAAAATTGAACATCACTCAATTGCTCAGAAAGAAAAAGAATAAACGATGTTTGCTTCCAGCCCTCCCAGAAACAGAGCTCATCCGCAAAGCAGCCAGTGCATGGAGCCAAACCCGGCACGGCGACGCTCCGGGCTGCAGCAGCCATGGACCCAAGCAAGTCCCATGGACCATCCCAAATCACTGTGTGCTAAGTGGGCTGGGAACATCCCACCCAGCAGTCACAAATCTAAATCTGACATTGCAGCCATCACAGCAGGTACCAGGAGATGCTCAGTGCCCAGCCAGGTGGCCACAGCAGGTACCAGGAGATGCTCAGTGCCCCAGCCAAGTGGGAGCAGGCAGAGAGGGGTTTGCTGTTTGGTGGCGGATGCTGGCATCTACTGCCTGTCCCAGCACCCCTCCAGCCCACCCACCAGAGGCCCAGGGGAGCTCTCGCAGCCCATTGCAGGACCCCACGGGCAGTGGGCCACATCTTCCTGCAGCTACGCCCAGCAAACCCTGCTCCAGCACCATCAGGGCGTAGCTGTGAGGAGATGTCAGCCTTCCTGCACCTCCTATGTTCCCTGACAAACAGCGTCTGGACGGCCAGCCAAGCGTGAGGGCAGAGGGCTGTTTAAACAGAACATGTTTTACCAATTAGGATCTTGCGATATCCAGCAAAACATCTAACGCAGGGCAGGAAAGCCACTAATAAAGCTCCATGCACGTCCTGGAGTTTTACAGGCACCATCTGAAGCTGCAGGTGCTTTGTTCTAAGGCTGCAAGGCGGCCTTCAGAACCCCGTGAAGCCTGTTTCAATGAGTTTAATTAATCACAGTTCCCTGTTATCCGTTTCCCCATTTAGGTGTATTTAAAACTTCACTCCCCAGCACCATGCTCCTTCCCACAAGCACAGTTCTCAGAGCATAACCCCACAGAACATGCCCAGGGTTAGGATGCAGCGGGATCCTGATTTCTCCTAACGCCAAAAGAAACTTCTGATGATGTTACCAAGCAGACTGGAGAACTAGTTCCTAGCCCTGTGTCACCCGGTTTCCACACAGCCCTAAGGGAGATATCCTTCTCCACACTCAGCTTAGTTCTGTTCTTACGGAAGTCCAACCCATGCTGAACTTCTGCCCTCAGTGCTCGTACACATGTGGCAGCCACCCAACCCATCCCACAACCCAAATCAAGGACTTTAGAAACAGGACAGCATTTCAGCACATTGCTCCTCTGATTTCCTGATGCAAGCACGTCAGCCAGGGGCTTAAAGAACCAATTGGTCGGGTGAACTCCTACCCACAAAGCACAGCAGGCACTGACGCAGAGCCGTGTCACAACGCAGGCAGGTGACAGCAGAGCGATGGTGCAGCTCCAACACTGACACGTCCCCAAATGCCACATCCCCACGGTTCTGGAACACCCCCAGGGACAGTGACACCCCAATCCCTAGGCAGTCTGTGCCTGGCCACTCTTTGGGAGAAGATATTGCTCCTAATATTTCAGCATCAATCTACAAGGCCAGAGGAAAGCGGCCCAGGGACGGGTGTCGAGGGGACACTCAGCACGGCGAGGGGCCTCCTCAGCCTAGGCTGTCCCTAAGAGTACGAGGGTCCTAAGCCACGGATACCTGGGGGGTATTTGCCCCATCCCTTAAAACAGCTCATGGAAACCAAGCACCCATCATCCCACAGAAGCAGCCACCGCACCCCTCATTTCCAGCCACTGTGCCGTGCCTACACTTCATCCTCTTCTGTTCACGTTTCAGGGCTTGCCCTGGTTTCCCCCAGCTCTGCAGCACAGCTCCTCTCTCCAGGAAGCCATCTCTGCCCTGCATGCTCCCTCCCAGCCCCATGCCCACATTCCCCAGCACGGGGACGTGGCAGCAGTGCCGTGCCCCACAGCAGCCGGCGCTCCCACGGGCGCTGCGGCTCTGCACGACGCCGTGCCTTCGTGGCTCCCTGCCTGAGCAGAGCGTGGCTCTTATTTGGAAAGGTCTCATATTGATTTCCTGGCACACGACTCCTGCTGAAATGGGCGTTGGTATTAGCTTCCTGTCTGAGTTGTTTTAAGCCAAAGTACAAAGCCTGATATTCGTGTCGATGTTTATTTTGCTAATACGTAGAAGTCGTGGTTTGATTTATTTATTTTTTTAATCAATATCATAATTTTACTACATTTCACAAGAGCAAGAGCTATCTTGCAAACAGCCCAAGCCAAAAAACTCCCACTGAAGGCAGCAGGAGGTCGATATTTTCACTACCAGTGCTCCAGACGAGTGTAGTTCCCTACCCTTATGTGCTACAGAATTAATTAGCGCAGTGAACTGATTAGCAGAGGACATCTGCACAGGAGGTGGGAAGCCAGCTCTGAGCGCTGGGCGCTGACCAGGTCCACGCATCAGATCCTTCAGACACCATCTTAGGAAGGGGCTACGCTTACCTCAGTGAGTACAGGTAGATTCAGGAACCTACCTTTAGATCCCGGCAGGATTCCTTGCAAGATTCCTTAACCGCCGATGAAGCGGCGATCAAAACTGTTGATAAGACAGATAGGACCAAGGGAACAACCCCATGGAAACAGCAACACCAGGAGGCCCAGCAGCCAGCCTCACCAGCCAGAGAGTGAGCACTCAGCATGGATACTGCTCCCTGCCCGTTCCCTCCAGCTGAGGCTCCTCCTGGCCCCGTGGTGCCACAGCCCGGGTTAGGAGAACCCAGAGACTGCAGCAGGCTTAATGCACCTTGCTCCAACTCCTATTTCAAGTATTATTTCTCACTTCGGTGGCCCAATCTCCGAGTTATTCTCTGCCCAAAAGGTGCTTTTAAAAGGAACAACAGCAAAACTTTCCACCTCCTGAGAAAGCACCAGAATTTAGAACCTCACGTGGGCACTGTGCCGATATAGGTTACCGATTAAAATATTAGCAGGAAGAAAAAAAAAACCCTCGTAAGACACTTCTTTAATTAGATTTGTTTACAACAGCAATACAGATATTCTGGGCAGCCTCCTGCCAGAAGTGATTTGCCTTCCTCAATAGCAGAGGTCAGGCAGGGTGCAGATTTAGCACTTCCATGGACATCTGCTGATGTATCCGGAAAACAAAGGAGGAGGCAGGAAAGGCTGGAATGGGCCAAACCCTCCAAAATATGTTATTGTACAAACAATTTTTTTCTTTTGTGTATCCCACGAACAATAAAGTAAACTTGGCTGGGTGCGCTCTCCGCTTATTAAAACTGGCAGCCCTCTCTCCAGACTCTGCTTTTTATTATTGCGAAACCGGAGTGGGGCTGAGCGGTGATGTCAAGCTTTAACACGCTCGGCGAGCAGACAGTGTGGGTGTAGGGAGCGGTGCGGCCGCAGCCGGGGCCAAGGAAAGCCATCCCAGTGCTGCCTGCTTAGCCAGAGCACCAAGTCATTACAGCTAAGCCGGGAGCTGGCACGCGAAAGGTAACAGTCACCGGCAATGGTTCGTGTTTGGTGCGTGCCCTTCCCTCTTGGGTCGCAGTTCTTGATAAACGTGAATCCATCAGGCTTAGCACCTGATGGATACTTGCTCAGCAGAGTGCCCTGCCCAGCTCGCTCTGAGGGGACGCAGCCAGGACCTGAGTGTTCTCTAGAGCATGCTCTCTGGAATTACGGAAAGCCGGCAGGATGTTTCAGGAAGCCCTGCATCGCAGACTGAAAACAGGATGCACTTACAGTACGGCGCCGTGCCCGAAACCACCCGAGAAAGGCATATTCCTCTGCACTGCTTTCCCACAGTTAGGCCCTGTCCTTAATTCCAGTTGCATAAATAATTAGCACACGGCTTCTGTCGCCTTCCAAGCGCAGTAACCCAGCGGGCTGCACGAGCTGAGCCCCAGCACAGAGCGGCCAGGCTGTGGGGTGCATCCTGCTGGGCACTGCTGCTGCCCACAGCAAACACAACATATTTCAGGGCCTCCCCATACACCAACACAAAACTTGTCCCCATTTGCACACAGAGCCCTCTTCAGAGGGGCTGTCTGTGCTCCGAGCGGCCCCGAGCCGCCTGCAGCAGAGGACAAAGGAATTTTTTGGAAGCTCCACCAGTTTCAACAAAAGCAGGATCTGGCCCCCAAATAATTCCAGGCAGCTGTTGGTACCATGTGTATACATTTGCAATGGTAAAGTAAACAATGAATTTTGGGAAAGAAATCAGACCAACAACTTTACGTCGGGCCTTCGGCGTTCTTGCTGCTTAGCTCACTCCTGGAGCACAAACACAAGGCCGTGCAAATGCAAACTGAGCACAGCTAGAAACAGGTAATAGAAGCTCTCCTCGGGAAACACGTTCTTGCAATATTCTAACTATTGCAGGAGAGCCCCGGGCTCCACCTACTGCACACCACGCACGGGAGCCGTGATGCCCACAAAGCAGCGTGCAGCCCCACTCACAGCGCAAGGCAGAGCGACTCAACAGAACACCACTGACTTCCAAGCAGCACCTTCTCCCACCTACACCTTGCTATCGTGCTGCAAGCGCCCACGACAAGTGCTCAAGCTTCTCAAGCTCCTTGTTTCCCCAGCTCAGACCAAAATACTGCTCTTGACGCAGCTACGCTGCCACCGAAAATGACCAAATATGCAGAAGGTGTACGGAGCAGTAGGAGCAACGCTGCAGAGATGAAGCAGGAGCAGAGCCACCATCCATGAGCCCATTTACAAGATAAATAAATGCAACACACAAAAAGACAGCTTAGGTGCACCCACAGCTCATCAGAAGAGATCTATATAAAAAATATACTTCCTTTAGATGTGACGGGGCAACAAAGCTGGTGAAAGGACTGGAGAACAAATCCTATGGGGAGCAGCTGAGGGAGCTGGGATTGCAGTTTGGTGCAGAGGAGCTCAGAGGAAACCTCATTGCTCCCTACAGCTCCTGAGAGGAGGTTGGAGCAAGGTGGGGATCGGCCTCTGCTCCCAGTGACAGCGACAGGATGAGAGGTGATGGCCTCAAGCTGCTCCAGGGAATGGTCAGGGTGGGTATCAGGAGCAATTCCTTCTCCAAAGAGTGGTCAGGCACTGGCACAGCTGCCAATGGAGTGGGGGGGTCACCATCCGTGGGGGTGTCCCAGAGCTGTGGGGATGTGGCACTGAGGGGTGTGGCCAGTGGGCACGGTGGGGGGGGGGGCAGGGGGGATCCTAGAGGTCATTTCCAACCTTAATGATGACAAGAATCTATGGGGGAAATGGCTCCTGTTACTCTTCTGTGCTAGGCTTGTGCTGGTTGAGCACCTGTTTAAAATAAGAGGTTGGTACACGTGACTTTCAGGAAGGAAGGGAATACACAAAGAAGGCCTTCCCTCCTGATCTTGCCACAGATTTGCCATACCTTTCTATCAGCTTCTCATTTATTAGTTTCCTTTCCTCCTTGTCTCCTCCCCTCCGTGGAAGACTTGTTTATGTGACAGCAGAGCCGTGGAGCAGCCCGCACCTCACACAGGGCTGGCTGTGCCCCCCTGCCACATGCACCAGCACCTGTAGCAGCAGTGAGCTGCAGCAATGCACATCAGCACTCCCTGCTTCGGGGCACAGCCCTGGGGGAACACGGGACAGGAAAATGGAAATGTTAAAGATAATTTCTGCGGGGAGAGCTGGAGGGCTGGTGGGTGCCAGCTGGGAGAGCAGCAGTTGCAGTGCAGCCCCAGCCGAGGTGCAGGCAGTTCTGTTTCCTGCGCCCAGCAGTGAAATCAGACGAGTCAATTCCTGGAGGCAGCCAAAAAAATACGTTGATTGGAAACATCTGGCAAACAATACAGCGTTACCTCAGCTTAGCCGGCCTTACGTTGGCTGGTTTCTCCCGCCGGTCTAAAACTAAAGGGCTCCTTCAGGAACGCAGGAGGGATGTGTTTTCCACCAGCAGAGCCAAATTGTGCCCTGGTAGCTGCATGCAGGGCTGCTGCAGGCATGGCCAGACCTCAGGCTGCATCAGTATGGGACGCTGCTGCAAGGAGAGTGGCATCACGTGCCACTCTCCTTGCAGGTGCATTGCTAATGCAACTGTAACGAAAGTTTCTGGTCCGAGATGGAGGGTATGTGAACGGATCAGGAAAAAATTAGGTCTTGTTGAAAAAATAAAGAAAGAAAAAGGAGAGGGAAAGCAGTAACGAGTAACGGTGGGGTTTTCTCTCGCCTTTAGGCTGGTCAGATGCAGGTCGCTGGCACCGAGCTTCAGGCTGGCGCTGACCTGCAGCGGCCCTGCTGGAAACTGAGCCAAGAGAAACGCGACTGCCCAAACACCTTCCTCTCTTAGCTTTGGCCAGTGCATTGCCCAGGAAAACCCCAAACCATTACTGCACCGTACTGTGTACTTTTACTTCTCGGTTGAAAACCAGGGGTTGGCAATGTAGCTTTGCACAGCTGCACCTTGTTCTGCCAAAGGAGAGCAAGAGCTATGCTGGAACACAGCAGCTCCTCGTTCCAGTTCACCTTGTCAGCTCTTTGAGCCCAGAGTGCTGCACGACCACCCGAGAAAAGGGAGGGTTTGCTGGAACTGAGGATGGTCCTGGCAATCTCCATTCAAGAGCCAATTCTGGAAGCGGGAGATGATCTGCTGCAGGAAGGACAAGCAGCGCTCTTCATTTTCCTTCAGAACTGTTCCGCCTCTCAAAAGAAATGAGGACTTGGGAGAAAAGGACAACTCATCAGGACAGACAGTAAGATAGAAGAAGAAAGGGAAGAAAATATGCTAACTCAAAAGCACCGTGCACATGCCTGTATCAAAGCTGAGCAGCAGAGCGACCACTGACATCTGCATCACGAGCCAGGACTGCACTCTGATTTCAGAAAGGACCAGCGAGGGGACTCAGCAACTTCCGTGGGCATCTGCGTTTGCTTTTTAATAGAATAAAGCCGCATTACTCCTCGCTGGAGCTGCTGGGACCCATCTGAACGCAGCCACATCAAGGGAGGAAGGCGGCAGCCGTCAGGGGTCCACAGCAAAGCTGCACCAAAAGGAAGGGCCCAGAAGGGGGGGGTGGCTGCTGCTGGCACCAGGCTGGGAGCTGTCGCACAGCCCCAAGCCACGTCGAGCTGCAGGGGCCAACGTGCTCCGGGCCGCCGGCTCTCAGCACAAGGGCAACGTCTGCCTTCTGCATTGCAGCTCTGCGGCACCGAGCTTCTGGAACAGCCTGCCATGCTTACACACCACAACTCCAAGCACCTCGACAGGAAAATACCTTTTCTTTCACTTACTACGCCTCTTTTTCCCCTCAAATATCACTGCACGCCGCATTCCGCCTTCCTTCCTCGGGGAGTTCTGCCACACTGGGGTCTCCACGCAAAAGAAACCACGGAGAAGAAATGCTTCAGTGATGCGTCGCTTTATAGTCTTTATATTCAGTATTTTTAATAACGACAATAATCTAGCATATTGTTTACTGACCTCTTCATGCCCTTTATTTTTCAAAGAATTCAATGGCTTTCAGGGAAAAAGTATCTCCAGTACTAATTCAACAAAGGCTCCAAACTACATGACAGTGTCTTCTCTAATTTTTACGTCTCCTTTTGTAGATGATGCTTCCCTTATGGCTACATACTTCGTTTTAGTTGGCATTTGGACCTGGTGATCTTAGAGGTCTTCTCCAGCCATAATGATTCCACGGTTCTAAGATACAAACCCACATCTCCGAGGCTGCAGTCAATGCAGAGGAAGAGGGCACTCTGTGTCTGCCTCTCCCACGCAGAACTAAAGCAGCCCAAGCACTCAGTCCCTGCACTACACAGGCCCAGCTGGGATGTGACCATCCCCTCAGCCAAGCACAGAGGGACAGGAAGGCCCTCGCTCTGATGTGGTGCCATTTCCCACCAGCTCAGTGCCCAGTGTGATGGATGGATGCTCTGAGACTCAGCTGCTCCTTCGCCACTTCAATGGGAGCCGAGCTCTTTGGAAAATCCAGTCCTAAGCAGCCACTGCACTCCCTAAGAAAACTGGTCCTTAATCTCCACATCTCAGTTTCCTCACCTTTAATTAAAGGGAATTTAAGATATTAAACTCCTCCGCCGGGCTCTGGGAGGCAAGCTGGGCTCTGTTTCCCTTCCTGGAAAGGATTGTGCAAGGGCTACTTTCAGGGATACGCACAATGGCATTACTCAAAAAAATGTATCATCTCCAGGAAGAAAGCTCATGAGCGTAGCCCACAACTTAAGCATCTGATTACATCTACGGGGCTCTGCTATTCCATGACCACTGTGTGATGAGAACAGAGGCAGCGGGGCTTCTCCTCCATCCCAAGCACAAAATCCCCGCACATTCTGGCGCAGGTGAAAATCTCTTCCCAAGAACAGCCCTGCAGGAAAACACAGAGCTCGAGAAGGGACAGAGGAGCCCAGTGAGCCCCCAGCACTAGCAGGTACGCTCGCCTGCACCAGCATTATATGTTTAAATAAAAAGAATACCAAACAGGCCCACAGCCAGCCTAGCAGCATGCAAAAAGGCACCTCTGAGTTAAGGTTGGGTGGGCACTTGCCTGGGGAAAGACCGCTGGTGTCAGCGTGACTGCATCCCTTGGCAGGAGCCGATCACCTCAATCCCTGTTCTCAGAGATGGGCTGCACAAGGCTCTGGTTCTCCTGCCCTGTCAGTTGCTCCGGGCTGTCCCCAGCAGCAGAACCTCACAGCCACGGCACCTTCTGGTTTTTGTTCCATCCCTGTGCAGCCCGCTCCTGTCTCCCAGCCCCAAGGAGCAACCAGTCCAGAAAGTGGGAACGCTGAGGGGCAAGCAAGCATGGAGGAGATGGCCGCGATAAAACAGATTATGTCTTCATCCGAAGCCTGCTAAAGACTATTTATATAAAACACAAAAGCTTTAAGCGAACACCGAATCCACTGCAACCAAAACCAAACAAATCTAGGCCTCGGCGAAGCCTGGCCCTGTGGCTGGCAGCCTGAGCCTGCCAAGTGCCTCTGCCAGCCCGGCCCCATCTCAGCACCGCTGGTTCCCCTGCCACGTGAGCCAGGATGGCAAGCAGCTTCACTCCACTTTGCCACAGAAAACTGCTCAGTTCTCAGCCCCTCTCTGAGGACACCGCTTGCTCCTCACTGCAGTGACCAAGCACTTGGAGCATCCTCACCACACATTTCGCCGAGGACGCTTCAATGCACGAACACAACGGCATCCCTTTTAAAAGCAGCAGAAAATGCCGTTTTCACTGCTCTAACTTTTTCCATTACCTCAGTTCTGATGTATTTTGTTGCTTCAAGGTGAATGATAACCCTCTTAAAGGTGAGGAAACAGTACAAGGTTTTTCCCCAAATGTTGCAAGTGGCAACAGAACATCACCAAGTCTCAGCCTGTCTGGTCCTAAGCCCAAAGGCAGAGCAGGGCATGAGCCTACAGCTACGGGTTACTGGCCGTTCAGAGGATCACCACAGTTTCCCACTGTCCCATAAACCAGTTAGATGCCTTCATTTAGATCAGATCCTTCAGATGCACCGAAGGACCGCAACATCAATGCTCCTTTTGTAATCCCTTCGGCTGACTTCATTCCTAGCACACATCCGAATGGAAGAAATTAAATTACATGACAAATCCATGACATTTTACAGCTGATGAATGCTAAGGAGAAATATACTCAATGGGATGAAGTACGTTTCACTGCTGCCAAGCGCGTATCTTAAGGAAACTGATAGTTACTCTGCCAAAGGGTGGGGGGAGACCAGATTCCCTTCCTGTCTATAAATATTTTTCTGCAGCTCCGCTGCCTTCACAGAGCTCTTCCAGATTTATGTCAGAGAAAAGAAGGCTGGAACTGACTGCCTGACGCAGCCTGGAGCACCTCCAGCCAGACCCATGCTGCAGAGCAGCAAGACTGTAGGAACAACCAAGCACGCCCCTGGCATCCCCTCTTACCGCGGCTCCCGAACTTCAGAGATTCCCTGCCGCAGCGGGCAGGAACACGGGGCCATCCAACCCACCCCCGGGGCCCTGAGGATGCTCCAGGAGCCCCTGGTTGCCCCACGGAGCAGGTGGCACCAGCACAGCCACCGAGCTGTGGGGACATCGCGGCTCTCTGCTCCTTGCTGCCCCAGCAGTGACTCCTCTCCCCCTGCTGCAATGACGGCCCTGGCTTGGGGTTCAGTGGGACAAAAAATGGTTCCTGCTCACGGACACCTTCCCCACCTGCACCTCAGGTTGGATGTTAGGAACGATTCCTTCTCCAGAGAGTGGTCGGGCACTGGCACAGCTGCCCAGGGAGTGGGGGGCACTGTCCCTGGAGGTGTCCCAGAGCCGTGGGGATGCAGCACCGAGGGACGTGGGCAGTGGGCATGGTGGGGTGGGCAGGGGGATCCTAAGGGCCTTTTCCAGCCTTCATGGTTCCATGGTTCTCTGATTCTAAGCAAAGCCCGAGCAGCAGGTGGCTGGCAATCTGGACACCGGACGCCTCCACCCACTGGCCACGTTTCTGCAGCCTTGCAGTCATTTAAGCCATGTGCAGTGGAGAGGAGCCTAGCAAGATTGTGAACTTTTTCACTAAAGGGAGGTCTCCAGGTCATATTTTTAGAAAGCAAGCAAAGAAACTACTATGCAAACACTGAAGGCTTGTACCTTAAATCTGCTCACCAGATGTGAACTTCAAAAAGTCTCCAAGTACAATTTAGCTGTAGAAAATAGCAATTCGAGTCCTGTGCTGCGTGCATCTGACCTACATCCCAGCCTCATTCTTTACTTCTTCAGCAAAACTATTTCTTTTCACTTGACCTCTGATTGTTTCCCGTTTTATCCCAAAGGCTTAAAACCCAGAACAAAGTGCATCGCCAGCAATTTACAAGCGGGGAGGAGAGGCGCGCAGCTCCAACGAAAGCCCTTCATTTTTCTGTTATACCCTCGAGGGCCGAGCACTTCACAGGCAGACATCTCAGAGCCCTCTCTCTACAAACAAACCTGAGCGGCTGCTCGGGCACGGGAGGCAGCAGAACAAAGGCAGCTTGCTGCAGAAGCACTCAGCTCCGATTTTCTCTGCAGGCTCTCCCAGCACACTGAAGGGCACGCGTGTCGATGCTCGGCCCATCTTCCAGCCCTGCAGAAGAGCCCCCAGCTCGCCCCGCTGGGACACGAGTGCTCGCACAGCTTTCCCCCCTGCGCTGATCTCGAGGATGCCCAACGCGCTCTGCGTGCACACGGCATCACCAGCTTATAGATTTATACATAAATCCTCCAGGGAGCTACCGGCACCCAGCCAGGAGAGTGACAGCCAGCCTGGGAGCCGCGGCACGGTGCCACACGGCGTGTCCAGAATGATGGCACTAGGCAGCGCGGTGCTGGTGCCAGCTGAGGATGCGGACGTGCCGCTGACCCAGTGACACGGTGACCACGGACGGCCCGGAGCTGTGAGGATACGAGCAGGGCTGGTGGCACAGCTGTAAAGGAAGGCGGGGGGTGCCTCGGTGAAGCTGAAGGATGAACGGAGAGACTGAGCCAGCTGCTGCTCCCAGATTTTGGGAAAAGGACTGCTGCAACATCACCAGCAGGCATGGGAAGAAAAATATAGCTGCCTCTGCAATTACACTCCAAAGTTGTTTACCCCGATATATTATCCACGCTCCCAGGGAAACGCCTTTGCTGGCTCGTTTGCAATCAAGCTCTCCTGATGAGCAACTCCCTGCAGCGGGGTAAGCCGGCAGCCACAGCTCCCGGAGCACCAACAGCACCCTGCCCCAAAGGCCGCGTGCAGCACCGCGAGGCCGGCAGCCACGGGTGTCAGGAGCTGGGATGCACAGCCCCACGCACCCCTAATGGCACTGGCACAAGGACACGGGGCTCACTGTGTGCCTGCAGCCCAGCTTACTGCCAGAGGGGGAGCTGCCCCACCCGCACAGCCCCCACCCCAACGATGATCACGCTGCAATCTTTGGAGCACCTCTGGGCATTCACCTGCTCAGGATGCTGCCGAGGTCTGGGTGCTCCAACAAGCGACATTTCCCTTTATTTGGGGACAAAATCTTTACAGTATGCAACTTGCTCCAAGGAAGAACAAAAGCACCCACACACCCAGTGAAAACTGCGCCCAGAATAACATCAGCACTGACCTCTTTTCTCATTTTCCTAATTTGTGTGTGTCACAAGCACAGCAGAGACACACTTTGCATCTTTGCTGCTTTCTTGCATTTTGCGACGACAAACCTGACAGACAGACAGACAGACAGGGCGCTTGCACCACAAACCCTCGAAAGCAGTCCGAGTTCTGTCACATCCCTGAGGTTTAATGGAAGCAAACACTCGGATGCTCCCCGGGAGCAGAACAGGAGGGCCCATGCCCCACTGCCCCACAGCTCGGCTCGGGCACGCGCAGCCGGGGAGCGATGGAGCCCGGAGCACAGAGCTCTGCCTGGAAGCGCAGCCCGGCGCCTGCTGCTCCGCCACCACACCAACCACAACAAAAGCACCCGTTTGCCGGGGGATTTTTTTTTTAACGAAAGAGCACTTTCAACTCCGAGAGGTACGGCAAGGAAGTAAACACGCGTGTGGGCGTAAGAAAATAAAGGGTTTTCGTTGAAGCCACACTTAACATAATCTCTGACACGAGGAGATCCGGGCGCGCTCCTGCTGTCCCAAGGTGCACGGCTGCACGGAGCCCCACATCAGGGCTGGAAATGCCTGGCATTGCTGACACACGGCAGATGGACAGGTAGCAGAGCTTCCCTGGCATGCAGCAAATTCAGGAGTAATCACAGAATCATTAAGGTTGGGAAAGACCTCTAAGATCACAAGTCCAGCTGTCAGCCCATCACTAACTGAGCGTCTCCTCTCGTGTAAGGAGCTGAAGAAACACTGCTTCCCTTCTTCCACCTCGCTCCTAGAAAGCCAATCACCATGGAGTGAAACACAAGAGCCTGTTTCGCAGCCACATCAAAGCATGAGAACCTCAGCTCCTCAGCAATACAGCGGAGCTGTGTGAATCTAAAAATACTCCAAAATTGAGCAACACGGAGCGGTTCAGGGAAACAAAAGAATTCACAAAGCTGTTTTCAGCTCATTCAAACTCGGGGCCATTCCTTCACGTTACACCGTATTTTCTTACATCACTTCTTTGCAAGAAGTTCATCCTTCAGCCAAACCCGAGGAACAATTCTCTGCCTCTATTCAACAGCAGCCCCAGCTCAGATGAGTTTTATGTGCCCTAAATTAAGGCAGCAGCAGCAGCGATTCCTGCAGCAGCCCCAACTCACTGAGAGGCCAACACGAGCCCAGGTGCCTGCCAAGTGCAGGTGTGACATTGCAGCAGTGAGATTTTGCACTCACGTTTTGCTTTTCACTCTCAGATCTCCAGTTCTTTTTATTGAGACAGGGACATGCAAGGTTTTGTGAGTTTGAGGTGAAGTAGGGAAGGCTAAACTTGTTTTACCTTTACAGATGAGGATTTCAAAGAAGCGTAGAACCACAGAATGGCTTGGCTTGGAAGGGACCTTAAAGATCACAGAACCACAGAATGGTTGGGTTGGAAGGGACCTTAAAGATCA
>NC_034413.1:70218261-70241350 GCF_002078875.1 Numida meleagris | reverse complement strand
ATAGAACCATAGAATGGTTGGGTTGGAAGGGACCTTAAAGATCATAGAACCATAGAATGGTTGGGTTGGAAGGGACCTTAAAGATCATAGAACCACAGAATGGTTGGGTTGGAAGGGACCTTACAGCCCCGAGCTCCACCCCTGTTGTAGGGTGGTTGCCCCCCACCAGCTCAGGCTGCCCAGGGCCCCGTCCACGGCCTTGGGCACCTCCAGGGATGCAGCACCCACACTGCTCAGTGCAGTGCAGTCTGTACGTAGCCGGGCCGAGCTGTGTGCTGCACTGACCTCAGGATCAGAGGCACAGGGCCAGGGCTGAGCGGCAGCTCCCTGCCCGAGGCTCATTGTCCCTCCAGTCCCCACAGCACCAGGTGCACGGGGAGCAATGCCACCCGTCCTGGCAGGAGGGCTGGAATGGGGGGAAAAAGCAGCGGCTTTCAGGGGAAGAATGTGTTTCAGCAAGTCCAGCGCTGAAGCTGTAATTTCACAGAAGGAAGAAGCTCCTGTGAAACGCCTTTCCGTGAACAGAGGCAGGTATTTACAATGATCCCAGCACAAAAATGCAAAAAGTATATGTTCAGACATGTGATCTGCCTTGGAAGCAGGGATGTGTCTGCGGTGCGCTTCTGGAGAAGTGAGTCACAGGAGATGTTCCTCCTCTGGTATCAGCATATATTTATTTACTTTTAATACAATCTCCTTAATTTTTAGTTAGGATCCTATTTCATCAGCAAGCCTAGCAGTAAACGGCTCAGAACCCCAGACGTTTCAGCACAAAGCATTTTAATCACCCTCTTCCTTTATTTCAAGGTTACTGACTTGCCGGGGTTTTTATTTCATTTCCAAGCGCAGCAAACTGACTTCATTAAACTCAATGAGCCTTCAACAGGGAGCTTTTGTATTGGCATCTATAAATCACCCCTGTAACAGAGAGGAGAGGGGAAGGAGCCAGAGCAGGAGCCAGAGCCCGCCCGGTGTGAGCTCCAGGGCCCTGCCCGGGGGCTGCCCCACCAGCT
This sequence comes from Numida meleagris, assembly GCF_002078875.1. Lineage (NCBI taxonomy): Eukaryota > Metazoa > Chordata > Aves > Galliformes > Numididae > Numida > Numida meleagris. The sequence goes on along the minus strand of NC_034413.1, from coordinate 70,240,337 downwards.
GGTCCACCCAGCGGGCACCCAGCCTGCCCCAGGCGCCCGCACCGCCCTACCCTGGCCTCACCCTCATCTCCCAGCCTCCACAAAGACTGCTGCCGCTTCATCTTCCCATCAAAGGGCAAAAGCAGAGAGGTGCAGATCCCATCCCGCTCTTCTCCAGGAACACTACAACTCGAACGCACGGTGTTATTAAAAAATAAATCAAAGTTTGAACGGCTCTTCTTTGGTTTTGGACGGCCGGTGCTCAGCACAGCTACGCAGCGTGCAGCAGGAGCTGCCATCACACCAAGCAGAGAGCTGCTCCTTCAGGGCTTCCCTGCACGCTTCAGAGCGCCCACCAGCAGAGCCAGGCCCCGCTTTCAGTCTGCACACACACAGGGTGCCAGCAGGTTAAGAGCCTGCACATCTGCCAGCACAACTCCGGCACCAAGAGCAGGGCCCATCGCTGCCCGGCCCATATGCAGCACCCACGGGGCAGCAGGGCAGCGCTTGCAGCTCGCTCTGCTTCGTAAATAAGACATCAAAGACGCAGGAAAGCATCCAAGCAGAAAGGTGCTATTCCTGATTTGCTCACATGTACAAACCCAGCCGCAGCCAGGGAGCAGAAGCCAGCCCGTGCTCCTGCAGCCACCCAGCGGGCACGGCACGAGCAGCCCAGCGCCCACAGCCCGCCTCGCCCCGCACACCTACAGAAACAAGCACCCGTCCGCTTCAGCTTTCTCCCAGCTGTAACAATGCCGAATTAAGAACGTGGAAAGAGCAGAGTGAGAAACTGTTAATGCTGGGAGACTGCAGAACTTAAACATCTATCACCGTTCGTACGCTTGGCTTCAAGACCTCCCACTTCACATGCATTTGCGTAGCGTGCAACAATAACGGGGCAGGAACACTAACCAGATCTGTGTGGGATAGGAATAAATTTGGGTCTGAAATGAGGGGCATCTGTTCTTTGTAATGACAGACACCGGAGATCTCTCCCCGTGAGCCAAAAGGAAAGCAATAAATGCACACAACCACGGAGAGCCGCGCTGCTCCGCGCCCAGCTCCTCCTGACGTCAATGAAGTTGTCTATAAGTTAACTGAAAACAGAATCTGACCACGAATATATACAGAACCCAACGTGAATTAAATGTAAATGGAGCCCTTCCAAGGAGGCTGCGTTCTGCTAAAAAGGAAAACACGGGAAATACGAAGGATGAAACTGATTCCTCGGGAGATGCCACCAGAGGGACAGAATTTCCATCCTTCCTGAAAATAAATCACAAGCTGCGTATGCACAAATGTCACTGTTATGCAGTGATCAGGAAATAGAAACCTTTGATACATATCCCTGAGCTTATTCTTATAGTTCTACAGTTATAAGACACAGCGTGATGTCATGAAGGAAGAAAAGGTCTCTCATTATGCCACAATCTGTTGTTTCCTAACGAACGGGTGAGCACATTGCTAAAGCCTGGGATAAGAGAGACTAACCTCAAATCTCTGCTAAGACATAGCAGGAAAACAAAGGAAAAGCCACAAAAATCGGTGTGTGTGGATCACGTGCACAGCGTTAAATGCTGCGTTATTATGTGTCATAAACAAAATGCAATAAAATTGGTCCAAGTATCACTGACGTCACCGCAGAAATGTTCCCAGACCAAAGATCACCAAGACCAGGCTCACACGTGTATAACACAAGTGGCAAACACCTCACCTTCACTCTGACCTCCAGAACGTCATCAAACAGTAAACATACCAGCAGCCTAAAGTGACATTGCTGAATTACTTTAGGACTTGACTCATTTGGGATAAGGGTCTCTATCACCTGCAGAACACAAACTGAGCTACTACCCCGGAAACCGGGAAATAACTCACGCCTTTGCAATGCCGAGGAGCCTTGCTTACGCCCTGCCATTGCGACACAACCCTTCCTTCCCTGAACCAGGTCCTCCAGGCCTCTGCCTACAGAGATGACGGGTGATTACAAAGCTGGCCCCAAGGTAAGGCCAGGTGGCTGCTCAAGCTGCCAGGCCCCAGCAGAGCCACTGGGAAGGCAGCTCGGCCACTGCCCCTGCGAGGAACAGGACAGTGAAGAGCCAGCAGCAGCACGCAGCTGCGGCACAGAGCTGGCCACAGGGACGTGCTCTGCTCTGGGCTCAGGGATGCTGCTTCGCACCGTGCTCCCCTGTTTCCCTCAATTGAACAAGGATTCTGTAAAACAAATGCAACATACAGATGTCTCTTCTAATCCAGGGTCAGAAAAGCTCTGGGCAGGGTTTTGTTCGCTTGTCAGATCTCTATATCCTCTCTCTGCTGCGTTTTAGGAGCAAAAGCAAAACCAGCTATTAGTGCCTGTGCATCTAATGACCCGCAGTCTTTCTGCTACTCAGTTTGTTTTTCTGTTCTTTCCTTTCCTCTCCTATCTGCAACAAGCAGGAAAGAAAAGGAAAAGCTGCTAGAAAAAAAAAAATAGATCACTATGCTACGACTGTTCGAGTTGTGTGCTGCTTTCCAAGCTACATCCCGTAAGGCAAGCGCTCCCAGCAAAACTCAGCCACAAAGCTTCTTCGGTACAGCATCCAACAGCAAAGGGAAAAAAAATCACATTATTATTAAACACATCTTGAGTTCCTGAGGCCATAAGATTGCAGGCATCCACAGACCTAACACTGCTGCTGGACGGGATGGTTTCTGAGACACGCTCAAGCAGGGTGCTTGCAGAAGGTGCAGTAACCTGGGGCTGCCCGCCCACAGCGCGGGCTCAGGGGGCTGCCACGAGCACAGATCAGCAAGGGAAAACCTTCCCAGCTTGCTCACTGCTCTTTGTTAAGCAATAACAGCACGGAGATTTCCCACTGCACTCGGGGAAAGCTGATCAGCTGCACTAATAGCGAGCACATGCACCGCCTGCAAACAACAATGCGGTAGGCATGGTAAAAGCCCCGGTCTCGGGAGAGTCAAATGAAGATTTGGGACAGAAAAGGAGTTTAAATGGGGGGGAGAAGGAGAGAAAAGAACCTTGGCATTTCACAAAAAGAAATGGAGCCAGAGAGACATGCAGTCTGAGGCCGAGCAAAAGGCCATTGTCTTCCCGCGCTGTTTGTTAACTTGCTGTCATGTGTGTCCTTTGGGTCTTTTCTTGTCCAGATAGACTCATTTATTAAGTCCATCCAAAACCACTTCTGCAGAGCAAGCAGAAGTGAGGACAGGTCCGGGTAGGCGGCTCACAGCCCGGTTTGTCTCACTTGACAAGGCAGCCCAGAGCCAGGCAGGGCCGCACGGCACCCGGAGCAGGGCTCACCGGGGAACACAGAGAGGGCTCAGTGAACAGATGGCCAGCTGAGAAACAAGGCCTCATTAGGCTGAAGTGCGTGTCTCAAAGTGTAAAGGCATGGCAAAATGAGCACCGGGCTACAGGGACTCTTGGAGCTAGGGTCCCCTTGCGGTAACTATCACTAATTTGCTGCCTACCACAAAGAGATGTCTCTCCAGACTGCACCCTACTTCACTAAAATTACTTTGATTATTCCCTCTTTGTGCAGAAAATCTGAGCAGCAATTACATTAATTTACTTCAGGAGAACGTCCCATTTTCCTGATTAACATTTCCCATGCCCAACAATAAGCACCTTTCAGGGAATCCTCTTTCGCAGCGCTCCACTCCATCAGCCCCATCCCTGGGCAACCTCTACAAATGGGCCAAAATAGATAACTTTTACACAGCTGAAAATGTGGGGAGCGCTTGAAATAACACCTTCTCTTTTCACTGCATCCACGTTCAATCATCAATTTGCCTTGAGCTGCCCTTAACCATTTGTTTCCCATCTTCCCTAACAACTGTTCTCCTGTGGCGTACAGCTGAGCCCCGCCAACGACTGCCAAAACCCACGAGCAGAGATTTATTACAGCGTGGAGTTGATAAGGACGGGATTGTTTTGCACGGATAAGCCTAGGCTTGGCCGTGCTGCAGAGAAAGTTTAAAAAATGGAAAAGTTAAAATGAATTTCATGTGCTTCAACATTTTAACCTACTTTCGAAACATTTGCTAGGAGCGTTTTCAGAAGAACACCCATTCGATTGCATGAACTCTACAGTCTTTGTGCACTCTAACCTGTTCCCGTGCTCTGGTGCAGGTAAACCCAACCAGCACAGGAGTCTGGTCCTGATGCACACAGCCCACTGCCACCAGCAGGACCTCCGTTCACCACACTGCTGCTATCTGCCAAGCTGCAGCCTCCACCATGCTATAATAAAAGTCAATCAACTCTTAATTACGTATGCTTATACTTACGCATGTATTCCTCCATCCCTGAAGCACCCTACCTCAAAGGCCAGGTGTTGTTAGAAGCAAGCACCGGGCTGAGAGAGCCAAGGAACACCCCGGCTTTTCCAATCCACGTCCAAAATTAATGACCAGAAAGATGATTATTGATGCTTTTGAGTTCTCACTGTGTCATTAATGCTGCTGCCTTCAAAGAAATGCACGGAGATTCATCACAAACCTGGCAGGGATGAGCACTGCTGGGTGTGCTGCACGGCTTGCCTAAACTTTTACTTGTTCCTTTAAGTTCCGATCTTTTAGAAATCATGGGAAGAGAAACTCCTGCTCAGAAAACACAGAGAAAACACAAAGCTCTGTTGATCTGCTCATGATTCAATCACATCCTGGCGCTGGACGAGTAAACTGCATATTGCCTCACAATTGTATCGCTCTCAAAGACAGCTGTTTGGTGCTACAGTATTCATCACCAAGCATCCGTGGCACTAGCTCAACAACGCAGCCTCCAGAGCAATAAAAAGACCATTTTTATTTTCCATAGTCCAGGAGTTAACCCCAGCTGAGAAGGAAAGACAAGCAGCATGATTCATTCCAAACATCTGGGAGCCAGAGGCACGCTTCTTTACGTTGCGCCGTGTTTAGGTTGGTTCCCAACCAGGTCTCTTGGCAGAAGGGGAGCGATCGCCAGCCCCAGCTCCCGCCAGCAGGGAGGCTGCAGCTCAGAACACTCTGTCTCGCTGCATCACCCCCTGCTCACTGCAAGCACACTGCCAGCCCCACTGCAGCCCACCAGTGCCTCCGTGCAGCGAGCTCGGCCCTGAAGCCACACACTAACTACTGTGAACAGAGAAGTGGTGCTGTGCGCTCTGCAGTGCCAGCCCTGCTGTGCGCTGCTAACCCACCATGGCCGCAGCTGCACAACTCAGCAGGGGAACTGTGGCAACTGCTGGAAAACGACCCTCGTTGGGTGCACGCTATGCAAGGAGCCTGCACAGCGTTTGCACAGAGAAGATCAGACGGTGCCAGCCCCATGGGGGGGCTGCAGGAGAGGGCTGGAGGGAAGGGGAGGGCAGGCGGTCAGTTGGGAATGGAAAGGGAATTCCCAAGTTAAAGGGAGTTTTCAGACATCACACCGCTACCTGAGATCAAAGAGACCAAGTGTTGGTAAATTAAATCCCTCACGCCCTCAGTTGAAGGTCAGAGCAAAGCTCCCCGTCTGTAATACAGGGGCTAGATGGGGCACACGCACTGAAGTTACCGCATCACCAGGGAGCAGCTGACAGAGCCAGAGCTGGCAGCCAAGCACTCACGGTGCAGGAGCCTTACTCACCTTAAATGGTTACAAACAACCCAGTCTGCATCCTCCTGGCAGAGGAGAGATGAGGCAGGGATGGACTTCCCCTCAAGGGAAGAAGAGGAAGAAAGAGACCCTTTCACAGTCACTGAAGGAATGGAAAGAAAGAGGGGGCATCCAAGACAAATACAGCTGAGCAATTCAACAAAAGGAACAGACAATAGCAAATCCCTTCCTTGTCTTCTCAAAGGTGAAAACAAGCCGATAAAGCTGTTGCTGCAAGTGAGGAACACGATGGGTATTTAATAATTCATAGGAGTTCAGTGTATTCACAAGGTATTTACTGCTTGGAAGTAATTGATTTTCTTTTAACAGACTGTTAGTGTATCCTGAGAAGCAGCTTAGGTGGAAGAGAGAGCTATCCCAGTGCTGCATGCTCACAGTGCTGATGATCACCACCACTGCATAGTTTCATGTAGAAACGTGCCGCAGAACCTAACAGCTTTGCTCCATCCCCCCCCACCCAAGAGAGACCCAGCCTTCCCCTCCAAGCACAGCAGTGCTGCCCAGCATCCCCACGGCCCCAGGCTGAGAGGCAGACTCGGTTCCCTGGAGAAAGCTGCAGCCAAGGCAGGCCAGAGCGGCACCCGGCTCCTGGCAGCCTCTCTCCAGCTGGGCACATGTGCCAGTGGGTTCCAGCTCCCTGGCACACTCAGAGCACGGTGACACGGCTTGGCTGATGGCTCGCTTGTCCTCAGCCTGGAAAGCCCCAGCCCAAAATCCCGCTGGGTTTCATCCTGCTCACTCAGTTTCCTCAGCAAACAGATCACAGGACTCTCCCCAAAGCACCAACACTTCCGAGGGACACGTCCCATTGAATATCTACCATTTTTCCTAGGGATCTGTCCTTCACGAAAACAAATAACAGGCCGGAACTTTGGTGGATTTCTCGCCCTTATATTCTAAGTTAAAACAAACACAACACGCTCACTGGAGAGCTGGAAGTCAGCATTCACATCACACATTTTCAGAGAGAAAACCTCCTGAGCCGCGCTGAGAAGCGATGCTGCTGGGGCAGCACCCACTGTGGTCAGCCACCACCACCAAGGCACCCCGGGCTGCTCAGCCTGCACGGGACAGAGCTTCCTTTCTCATTAGGACTTCTCCCCAAAGCGATTATTAAACGTGACCTCAGGGAATGGGAGACTGCCTGCTTTTGGTCCTTATTTCAATAGCTGCTAATCCATTATCTGCCAATTAGCAGACATCGTTCCGTTCCAAGTGTTGTTTCTATTCCACTCAACCCTTCTAACTCATTTTCAGGATAGCAAGAAGAAAGGGAATATGCGAACAAAGCTCTGTGTTTTTTCTATTATTCAATTCATCTCATGCATAAATACCGGTAACAGTTTATTAAATCTCATTTGAGGTTTCACTGGCTTCTCGACACATAAATTAATAAAAATTACTTGACACTTAGAAGAGCAGCTTTTCAGGATTCTACATAAGAAATGTGGTCCATAGGGTTTGTACTCACGACACCTCCAGCCAAGTCAGTGGCAGCCAAGCCCAGGCTTGGTCCCAGCAGGCACTCAGCGCGGCTGCGAGCGGCACTGCAGCAGGTGGACTCCACCACGTTGGCTGGAAACTCTGCGCTGCTCTAACTAACATTCCTGCCCAAAGAAACGCGTTAACCAGAAATCTCTCCGTGTACTAAAAGCCCGCGGGCTGGGGATGGTGGACTTAGAGGTCTTCTCCAAATTTAATGATTCTGTGATTGGGGCTGGGGCTGAGAGCAGAGGGGCCATCCAGCCTGGCAGCTGCATCCGCAGCCCCCAGTGTGCAGGGGCAGCAGACCACTGCCCCGAATCCACCGCTGCAAACCCTCTTCCACCAGTCACCAAATCGCCACAGCCTCTACGCAGCTCCTGCTCTCACCATCCAGGGCACTTCCACACCTGGCTTTCACGATGACGAAGGAAAGATGGGGCTGAAAACCTACGTGCTTTTACCCAGCCATTCTCCCTTCTAACACACGAGCAGCACGAGATACCGCCGCGTGCTGGGAGAAGCATCAAACTGAAAAGATGTTCAGAGCTTTGTGTAAAACCACTGCTACTCTCCATGTCAGCTTTAAAGCAGAAGGCTGAGTCAGTACCTGCTTCTGCCTGGTTCTCAGTGCCATTACTTACATAGAAAGAAAAAGAGAGAAGCTGCGTTGTGGGCTTGCTCTTTGCATTATCATAATATCAGTCTCCAGAAAGGAAGCGTGGGGCTGCCACGCTCAGGCAGAGCGGGCTGAAAGCTCACTGGGTAAAGGGAGTTTCTCATCACTGGGAGATGCAATCTGGAGCTACTGCAACTCTGAGACATCGTTGAAAGAGATATTGCACATTAAAATGGAAGCACTATATTCTCCTGTAGTCTGAAGGCTTGAACACGTAACAGAAAGATAGAAGTAAAGAGTGTAATTGTAAAATGCCATCCAGAGATATCTACTCTGGAAGCATTATTAGTATGGTTATGTCTTCTCCTAGAATCAACGATCTCCTCATTTCACAGTTGTTCATATAGAACACGCTGTGTTTGGAAATCAATACATGCTGTAAGGAGATAATATCATAACCAGCAAGGAGTTGGTTAGGCTTCCAAATTTTCAACTAGATTGCAATCTTCAGCGATTTCAAAGTCATCATCGCTAGGCCAACAGCACTAATTAACATTCTGTCCGTCCTGTTGGGGTGTGCGGGGCCATCTGCCCACCCAGCAGCTTGTCATCTGTGACAAAGAGGGATGGGTGCAAGTTCAGCTGTTTGAACTTCATTTTTTTAATATATAATTTATGTAGAAAATACAGAGCTTTGGTGTATTTTGAAGCATTGACCGTGTGCATTTCTAGGATGAATCCTCTCCAATTTACGAATACAGCGTGTTGTCCATTAAAACTAACAAAACACAGACCAAGTTCTGCCCTCAACTGCCTCAGCAGAGTTCTTTGAGAGAACTGGGGGTATCAATTTCATCTTACGTCCCCAAACAAGTGAACGAAAACCATTTGCCCACTCCCTAATCCTAAGCATTAGCACACCACGATAGAAGCTCGAGCTGCTGACCCTGGAGGAGGAGCAGAGGTCACCTCTGGGCTCCATCAGCTCCTCCTAAGTTTGCCAGATGAGGAAAACAGATCAGGTTTGCACCTACAGACACATCACCACCAACTGCCCTCGCCAACCTAGGCACAAAGATTTCTCAGAAGTTTGGGGCTTGCCCCAAGCACGACCAGACAACACAACTCTAAACCAGCTCTAAGCCCAATTCCGTCCCCCCCGATGCTTTTGTATCGCTCTCGGAGTGGGAGAGCCTTTAATGTCACTGCAACCAGGCCCCGTGAACGTAATGAAAAGCATCTTTCAGAAACATCAGCGGCATTCCAATTCAAGGCAATAACTGCCAGATGTTATAAGCAAGCCACACATTTCATACAACAAAAACCACCAGAGCAGGGGAACAACATTCGTTTCAGCTGATCTCCTTGTTTACACATGGAGCGCTGGCGCACACAGCCTCCAAGCAAATAAAATAAAAAAACAAAGAAGCCCTCCTTGGTGTGTCAAGGCACCTGTACAACATTGATGTTCTGGTGAGTACTGAGTGGCATCGCAGCAACACAGCCGCGTTGCAAAGGAGAAAATGACAGCAGCAAGGAGCCCGGGCAGGGCGAGCAGCAAGCACGGGGACAGCCCCAGGCCCACAGTGCACTGGGAGGTGTCTGCAGGGCCCTGGCAGCACGGCATGCCTGGCTCAGTGTGCTGAGGAGCTAACACAGCAGCGAGGACGCCGCTCGCTGAGCTGAGGCATTGCCACCATCCAGCTTTGCCCATCAGAACGATGCTGCACCAAGCGCTGTCAAACTGCAACCTACTGCTTGGCAGCGCAGCACGCGGGCCCTGCCCCCAGCTTCCCACCAGCTCCATCCATCAGACAGAAACACCACAGTTCAGCCTCCCACTAACACAAAAACTCCAAGCAGCGCTCGCTCCCAACATGTTGATGTTTCTCCAGCCACATTCCCTCCCACAAAGTCAGAAATGCCTGCAAGATAACCGGGGGCAGATGGCGCGGGCAGCTCCTGAGCCCGGCCAGCAGTGCCCGGGCCACGGCAGAGCCTTCCTTGCCTGCGGTGCAGCCAGGTGCCCTTCGCTTCTCTAACCAGCACACGAGGTGTGCCAGCCTGCAGCCTGGCTCCTCCCCGCCATACGAGACCACAGCGCTGCACGGATCCACAAACAATGCTCAGCACCTCAAAGCCCAGCCTGTGTTTAAGGCAGCACTCACAGAAGTACTAAAATGCACTCAGAGGTTCCACCCAGGCGGTAAGTAGCGCTTGCAGCTGCTGAATAATGCTAGCTCCTGAGGGCCGATGGCTGGCAGAAAGCACTGCTTGGTGCCCACAAGATGCCACGTGGCCCAGCTTCTGGAGGAGAAGCAGACACAAAGGTCACAAGGTCTGCACTGGAAGTCCCCGCGCTGCACTGGCAGCTGCACGGCCGCGCAGAAAGCCAGCTGTACCCCGGGCTGTGTCACCAGCAGCACGGCCAGCAGGGCAGGGAGATGCTCCTGCCCCTCTGCTCCGTGCTGGTGAGGCTTCACCTGGAGCACTGCGTCCAGGTGTGGGGTCCTCAGTACAGGAGGGATGTGGACCTGTTGGATTGTATCCAGAGGAGGACCGCTACGATGATCCAATGGAAGGAACACCTCCCTGCAAGCAGGCTGAGAGCTGGGGCTGTGCAGTCTGGAGACAAGAAGGCTGCAGGGAGACCCGAGAGCAGCCCTTCAGTATCTAAAGGGCTGTAAAAGAAATGGGGAGACTCTTTAGCGGGGTCTGCTGTGACAGGACAAGGAGAAATGGTTTCAAACTAAAAGAGGGGAGATTTAGACTGGATTTAAGGAAAAAAGTTCTTTACAATAAGGATTGCGAGGCTCAAGAACAGGCTGCCCAGAGAAGTGGTGATGCCCCATCCCTGGAGACACTCAAGGTCAGGCTGGACCGGGCTCTGAGCACCTGATGGAGCTGCAGGTGTCCCTACACCAGATGGCCTTAAAAGGTCCCTTCCAACTCAAACCACTCTATGGCTCTATGGTATTAAGAGCCATGGTGCCTGCACAGAACCAAACTGTGCTGCCAGCTGCACAGGGACCTGCACAGACACATCCAAAGATGGAGCCTGGCCAGGGAAAGCCATCAGCCTCCAGAGCTACTCTGTGCTGAGCGCTGCCCAAAGCCCTCAGTGCTGCAGCTACGTGATGCTGAGCAGCACCCAGGTCCCACCCCCTCTTCTGCAAGGAAAGGCAACGTGTCAAACCCAAAATTGTTACCAAGGGACTGAAAAAACTGAAAGCAGCTCCTGGCACCTAGGGTAAGCAGCAGCGCCTTGCAGCCAAATGTAGGGATTGCTGAGAGCTGGACAGCTTCTGCAGGCGTGCCCACGCCGCACAAGCTCACACTGCACACTCAGCAGGACGAGCACAGCCACGCTCAAGGCCTCCATCAGTGTTTTGGCTACGCTGCTTTACAGCTCAGCAGAAGACTCCCTGTTTTGCACTAGTATCTGCGTGAGAAGGGCTCTTGCTGCAGTAAACAGCGAGCGCTTCCGTACGGCTCAGCACAGCCTTGAGAGGGCTCCTTGAGAGAGGCCAGCACACAGCCCTGGGGAGGGGAGTTTTCCCAGCACGTAATTCTGAAACTGACCGCTTCTGAAAACAAAGTAAATCCACACCGGGACTTTTTGTGGTGCTCAGAGCAGGAGCACCCAACAGCAACCTGGTGTAGCGCTTCACCGATCGCTGCCCAAGCGCATCAGGGTAGTTTTCACTTTGCACACTAAACAGGAGATGATTTGTCTTTAACGGAGATTTCCCATCAGAAATAAACATTAGCAAACAAACAGTGCTGTGAGTTTTACTGAAAGCCCTTCTCCTTTGCAGATGTACAACTCCTTGCCTCTCCGAGCCTGCCACGAGGGGAACTTCGCGCTCAGCCCACATGTGCCTCCCTGAGGTGTGCAGGTAGCAGAGATCCTCACCTGAACTGAAAACACAGCTGCCATCTGTGACCTCCACATCCCTGGGGTGCAGGAGCAGCATCAGCACGTGAGAGCCACAATCTGCTCCTCCTGCCCCACTCTGCAGCAGCAGCAAGTCCACCCGCATCGCACCCACCGAGCCAGGATCACGCTGCTGCTGCACAGGTGAGGACCCAGCTCACGGCAAGCCTTGCACAGCTTCATTTCTGGGTGTATTTCTGCTGCTCCTGCAGCGAGGTACCACCACTGCCAGGCCACACAGCAGACCTCACGTGGAAGGGAAGGCCAGCAGGCACGTATCTCCGTATGCAACTTCATGTATGCTGATCTTTCATTTTAATTAACACAAAGTTAACACCTCTGCATACTGAATTTCTCCCTTTCTCCAGCCGTTCGATCCAAGCCAGCTGAATCTCATCCTGAATGCAACCAGCGCAGGAAACATGCACGTGGGGAAGAAACCCTGAACACTTACCCTGGGCATTAGTTTGTCACCTAAAAGGGTATTTTCAAATTACAAAGAAAAGCATTTTCCCCTAGTGCTTCGTGTACATCATTCATCTGCCCTGATGCCTCTGCATTAAAGAAGAAATTGGTCATTCTTCCCTCAATGGAAAACACAGAACTAATTCCCAAGCCAAGCCAATTCCTCAGACCCTCGCAACCTCCCTTCATCACCCTTTCTCCAAGGGGACTCAGCACAGCTCTGGTGCTGCCTTTGCTTCCCAAAGAGAAGCCACGGCACCAGACAGCTCTGTCCAGGTCAACGGAGCCTCTCCCATCTTCATTTGGACTCACGGGTCCAAGAAACACAACCGATGCCTGAGGTCACCAGAAAAACATGGTTCAGCACACATGTATACACACAGAGGGACAAAAAAATAACATTTCACCTCCGGAATACAACGGAAAACAAAGAACAGGAACAGAAGGTGAAAAGCAAACAAGACCAGAGGAGATGACAAAATGAGATTTTTAAATACATCAAAGAGAAAAGATGCCTTAAAACGCCAGAAAATAAACTAAAATGCTGCTCTTCAACTCCTGTGTAACGGAGCGAGACAAATGAAAGACTTGAAAGGAAAGCTCATCTGGATCTGCAAAGGTGACTTCAAAGAGCCAAATGCCAGCTGCCAAGCCCCACATCACCACGCTAGCTGCAGGCACAGCAGGCTTCCCAATGTGTCAAACACATGTCCCGGGGGGGCCGCCAGCATGGCCGTTTTCCTGCCCCGGTGGTTACAGCAAGTGCTGAGAAGTTGGGAGACAGCAATTCCCAGTCACTCTTCTGCTGCTTCATTTTTTGGGGGTGCTCACAGCAATTCAAGGGTCCTTTTTCAGAAGATAGCAGTGATAACTCACTCCTTGCCTTCCTGCTGCAGCACACCAAGGCTTGCAAGAGATCCACAGGTGAAAAACGCTGTCAAGTGCAAAAGCTCTTGTTTTATTTACCAAAAAAAGAATATTGCACATTTACCACACTTAGATATTCATTTTGTCATCAAGAGGAGAACAGGCAATTGCTTTTGGAGCTCTGAAATGGAGCAGAACGGTGATTTCGCAGACACACTGCCACTTCACTAGGCACTGGGAGAGGAGCACGAGGAGATGTGACAGCTCCTGCGCTATTTCAAGGAGCCGAATTTTCAGAGAGCAGGATTAGCAACAATTCTCGAGAGTTATCTGCATCATGAAAGGATTCGTGTTAGCACCAAACTCCTCCCTGCTCAATCCACGATCTATCTCTGTAATTATCACAAAGCAACATTGACTTATTTAGTTTACCTTGGGCGCTGTTACCATGACCACCAAGCAACACCTTATGCAAGTGCAATGAATGACCTGTGAGGTGCCTCCAACCCAACCATTCCATGGTTCTATGATCTTCATGGTCCCTTCCAACCCAACCATTCCATGGTTCTATGATCTTCTGGTCCCTTCCAACCCAACCATTCCATGGTTCTATGATCTTTGTGGTCCCTTCCAACCCAACCATTCCATGGTTCTATGATCTTTGTGGTCCCTTCCAACCCAATAATTCCATGGTTCTATGATCTCTGTGGTCCCTTCCAACCCAACCATTCCATGGTTCTATGACCTCTGCAGTCCCTTCCAAGCCAGCTATTCTACAGTTCTATGATCTTTAAGGTCTCCTCCAACCCAGCTATTCTATGATAAATCCCCAAGGCAATGCCATTTGTAGGGGTGGCATGCCAGCCAGCCCCACAGCCCTCAGAAGTATGACAGTGTGGGCATCACCTGTTCAGGGCCTCCCTCTCCCAAGAAGGCTGATGCTGCTCCAGGTGGATTCCAGCCCCCAGCACGTTCTATTCCAGGGCCAAGCATCACACCAGCCCATGGATATGGGAACCCCTTTGTACCATTGGCACCCACAGCATTAGGCTTATTATTATTTTAGATGATCTTTAAGGTCCCTTCCAACCTAAGCCAATCTATGATTCCATGTCTGAGGGAAGGAACACACAACAGCCATCTAACACATCTGTAGCCTGGTCTCACGTGCCACATCAAAGCTCCTGCTCAGTCATGCTTTAAGTTAAACATTTGTGATAGTTAATTTATTTGATCTCCTGTACTTGCGAGGCTCCCAGAGCTGGGCAGAGCCCTCTGAAGCACACCCAAACACAGCGAGTTATCGGGAAGGTTTGTTGGAGAACTGCCACACGCTGGTTCCACTGAATTACCTCCATCGTTTCTCAGACCCTTGGTACTGGGCAGCTCTGCCTCCCACGAGAGCAGCCCACAGAGCATCAGATGGGTGAGCAACCAGAAAGTCTGCAGCAAACATTTTACTTCTTCATTTCAATTACTGGCTTCTGAAAGACTCCAGAAACTCTGCCAGTTTGTACAACCCTCTATTCTTTGCTTTTGGCCTCAACTGTGCAGTCATTCTGGAGGCAAACAAGTAACAGATGTACAATCTATATTCTCCCCAAGTCCTTTTATAGTAAAACAACTTCTGGCCAGATAATGTGTATTTAAAAAAAAAAGAAGAAGAAAACAACAACACTAATTCCTGTATTTTAAGATATCTCCCACAACACCCAAATACACCCTAAAAAAGACTGAGGCTTCTCCACTGCCTCCCAGAGCCCTCTGCAACCTCTGTCTGGGAGCAGTTTCTGGCCTGAGGCTCCTTCTCACGTGGCAGCTTTCTCTGGGCACAGAGCAGGTCGTGCTGACACTCATCAGCTCTGCCACAGTCCAGGAGCAGAGGCTAGAGCATCCCCCTATATTCACTTCCAAGAAAAGCAAGAAGGCACTGCAGAAGTGAAACCAGCACCCATTTCTCCCCAGCTCACAGGAGCACTAAGGGCACCTCTCACTACCCTACCTGACAGCAGGACAAGCTGCACTCCTGGCACGTTTTGCACCTCTCTCCTCCCTGCACGCTTCCAGACAGAAGTGCAGGGTGCCGACAGCGCACTGAGGTGCAGAACAGCACGGTGTCATACATTCCATTCCATGATGGAATCACTGAGGTTGGAAAAGACCACTACCATCATCAAGTCCAGCCACCAACTCGCTGTCCCCACACCACTAAGCCACGTCCCTGCAGGACTGCATGCTGCTGGTGCTACCGGATGAATCCTATCCTACCCCAGCCTGCCCTGCTCACGCAGAGGTGTCCCCCTGTCCCCTGTTCCCAGCGCGGCCGGGCACGCTCCCAGCTCACGTCCCAGCACACAGAGTCACTCTCAAGAGCTGCGAGGCACAGCCCTGGAGGTCCACGCCTCGCACAGCGCTCATCTGAAGACCATTCATTTCCAACACAATAGTCATATTGTGCTGCTTCGTGAATATCCTCCCCAAATATATGTTTAAAGATGCACAGTTACAGAAGACAAGCACTTGTTTTGTTACAAGGGATCCCATGGTAGATTGAAAACCAACATGTCGCTAATTTCTGCAGTATGTTAGTTACGACATAGCGTGGGCAAGTTCACAGAATGAAGTTATACATTATCCAAGTCTTTATGCAATGAAACACTTGAGAAAGGCAAAAAGACTATTTTAGGAATAGATAGTGTCTGGGACAAATTAATGCTTGCATTTCCAAACACATCCACACATTATGCTGCGCATCTAGAGTTATTAATACTAGAAAGAGAATGATCAAGGTCAGAACAAGCAGTGCAAGGGAAACCACAGAACCTTTAAGGCTGGAGAAACCCTCTCAGATCCCCGCGTCCAACCCCAGCCCAGAACACCCCACCATGCCCACTGCCCACGTCCCTCAGTGCCACATCCCCACGGCTCCGGGACACCCCCAGGGACAGTGACCCCTCCCCAATCCCCAGGCAGCCTGGGCCAGTGCTCGACCACTCTTTTGGAGAAGAAATTGTTCCTCATACCCACCCTGAGCCTCCCACGACACAACTTAAGGGCACTACATCTCGCCCCAGTTAGTGCAGGTCAGCACACCTCGCAGCCCCATGCAGCAGCCCGAGGCTGGGGCAGAACATCTGTCGGGGGCATGGCAATACGACCAGGAGCCCAGCCCTTCGGCTGCACCTGATGCAATCACAGGAAGCCCAAGAGCCAAAACCCTCCTCATTTCCTCAGGCTGACCCATCAGAACGGAAATTGGCAGGGTATGATATGTGGAAACCAGCATTTTCCATGCAATACCAGCTGAAATTGGCTTTACCTGGCTAGCAGGCTGAGGCCTTCAGCTCCGGAGACGCAGGAGCTCTGGAGTGCTCCAGGCTTGCGCCAGACTTTTTCCTAACACAATTATAAATCAAACTAAGTGAGTTGGTGTCACTGATTTCCCATACCAAATTCCCAGACGGACTCTTCCAAACAAACAAAAAAGAAAACAAACAATAATTCAACTCAGTTTGTCTGAAATGCGGCTCCACATTACTGGCTGCAGAAGCCTTCCACCAGCTAGAGCCGCCGCTCTGCAATCTCTGCTGGGAAGCGTGTCTGAAAGTCCTCCCTCAGAAAAGAGAACGTGCACTTCTGCCTCTCAGCCAGCTCCGAGGCTTCCCCATGCAGCTACCAGAGAAAACCCCTTTGTCAGGGCGCTGCATTTTTCTCAGTAGTGACAAATGCTCCATCTCCATGTGCTGGTCCCACCAAGATGCCCACTCAGAGGCCATGAGCACTTATGGAGGCAAGGCAGAACGCTGCAGCAGCCCTGCCTGGCGGCATCACACAGCTCCTGGGAGCGCAGCCCGAAGGGAAGCAGCAAACGCAAACGCTGCTCTTGCTATTTTCTTCCTGGTTTCCCGCATCAGAAAGCATTCTGATCCTGATCATAATGAGCTTCATTCAAACGCGTGAGACAGCCCAGATGCTTAAAAATAAACCGGTGCTGGAGAGTGTTGCTGAATTAGCATGTTTTGCATAATTGATTTCATTGTGCTGTGGAGAGCTCTTCAGTCGGCGCTTCGTGCAAGGTCAGGGTGCAGCTCCCGCACGTGCTCCAGGCAGAGCCGGGCTCCAGCACCCTGCAGAACCCAGCCCAGGGAGGCGGTTCCACTGGAAGGCCGCTCTTTAGGAAGAGCAGAACACAGGCCTTACCACTTGTTAGATGGTTTTTTAGGAGCAGCCCTTCAGCAACCTGATTTAAAAGCAGCTCAAAGAGAAGCCAAGCTGAGGACACCGCTCCGCCCCGTGGGACATGGCCAGCCCTGCTCCCAGGCTGCTGCTCCAGAGCACGGCCAGGGCAGAGACAGAAAGCAAAACTGGAAACTCACGGGGATTTTCCCATTTCTGAAAACGAAAGGTAGAACAGATTCATTTTCACTTTTCTGTTACAGAGTTGGAAGGAGCAATGCTGAGAAATGAGCAGAAATCCTGACAGCTCCTGATTAAGAATGTATTTGGGAGAAACGTTAAGAACCGGCACCAGATTTCGTATTCGGTAACGCTCCAAAAACCAAACAAGCGATCAGAAAGTGAATGTCAAAGCTCAGTTTCACTGTAACAGGGGAAAACCAGCCATCACTCCCCTGCAGTCAGACCCGCCGGCTGACAACACCTCCACCCACCCCTTCTGAGCAGCCCGGGAAGAACACCACTACGCGGAGCAGGTGCAAGCCCCGAGCAAGTGGGAGCGGGAGGGAGCGGGGGAAGCACCTGCACCGTCCCTTCCCTAGCAGCAAGGAGCACAGGCACCCAAACCAAAGCGTCATCTGAAAGGAAATATGGCACTGTGATGGCATTACAAAGATCGGGAAACCTCTCCCCCACCGTCAGCTAACTGCACAGAGCCGGGGGAGGTTTCCGTGCCCAGCACTCCAGGCACCCTGCAGGACACATCCCCCCCCCCAACACAACATTGCCCCACAGCTCCTGGCGCACCATGGTCACAGGGAAGTGACACACGCGGTCTGACAGAATGAGTTCATACCTCTGTCACAGCAGCCTGACAAATTAAGACGATTATTTTTACGTGGAAGTACAGTACACTGAAAAATATATGCATATGCATCAGTTTATCCATTCCCGAAGTCTTCCAGGTTTCCAGGCACTGAAGTCTTAGCAATGCCACTCTCCTGCTCATAGCTAAGTACCCACTGACTACCCTTGTATTTCAGCCACTCAAACAAATCTAGATGTGCAGTTTTGTAAAAATATTCTACTGCAATATCTGGGCAGAAAGACTGACAAATGCCATTTACTCACACGCCAGCCTGACAGACGTTTTACCATGAAGCAACAGCTCACCCTGTGAATTTAACCCATTAGAAAAATCTGGTTTTAAGCTACATGATGTATTAGCTTGCTTCTTCTGAAAAAGTGTGTCACTGCTCAAATCATTCAAATGAGACCTTGAGGAAAGAGCCCAGAGGCAGAAATCAGCCAAGGAGGCCTGAGCAAGAAAACACGACGGGTCCTTCCAAAACCTAAATTTCAGGAATCTGCTTTTCCCAAATGCTGCTCTAAGGCTGATCTAGCAACTCAGCCTCCAGAGTATTGCTTTCCAAACCCCAGAAACCCAGCACAAACTTTGCCTGATGCAGGAGTAGGTGACTGACATCCCTCCCCACAGCCCCGCAATGCTGAGGAACCACGGCACGGAACCCAGTGCCCCACTGATGCCACTGAGGTGACAGGAACCGAGCAGCACCTCACAGATACCTCCTGCAACAACGTCACGCTCCTTAATGGTTTGCAGATGCTAAACTGTCTATATAATAAAACAATGCATAATATAGCTGATGGAGGATTAGGGAAAAGAATGGAGAACAGCTGGGAAACGTTACGGACTTTTCACACCGAGCTTTCGAATTCTTTAGCAATAGACACTACAAAACTCTCGCCTGGTTTGGAAAACGACGCTCAGAGCCACCTCCCTGCAGAGGGAACCTGCCAGCACCAAGAAGCTCCCAGCGGCAGAGCAGGCGCCCTGCCCTGCAGGTAGGAGCATCCCCCTCAGCTGGGCACAGGTCAGGAGCAGGAGAGCAGAACCCCCCGGGCCACACAGCCCTGCAGACACATCCCTCCATCCTGCGGCACAGGGCACAGAAACCTCCTTTGTAGAACGGAGCACCGCTTGGTGGGGGTAAGAGGATATTTCCTGTTAACCTCACCGCAGATATGTAATCCAGCAGTCAAATTATGTCAATCACAGCTCATTAGGCAACAATTCACCCTGCCAACTCTGTCCTGGCTGCTTCCTCCGAACCATGTGTCATTTGCAAACATGCAAACCCGTTACGGGCTCGGAGGAGACCACCCTGCAGTGGGAGCTGCTCGCTCCTGCACCCCAAGCTCTCCCCTCGCTGGATCAGGTACCGGTGCCATAAAGTCTACGCGCACACGCTGCACAATGGCTTCCTATTCAATACATCGGGGCCGGTTACTACAATTACTGATTTATGCACACTTGCCCACGTGTCCATAGCAAAAAGCCAGAAAAATCCAACACAGATGAAGAGGAAGGGTGCCAAGAATGGACACCGGGAGGCGGTGCTGGCGCTGCCGGATCATCCTGTGCCCGTCGCCGGGACCTGGGAACGTAGCAGAGGAAGGCTGGAACCACACTGCCACCATACTGGACCTTACTCTCTTGCACAAGCTTGAAACCAAGGGGTTGTCTCACGTGTCCTAACAAAAGGGAAGAATTCCCATCAGTTGGGTGGGATGGAAAAAATGACACTTAGCTCACAGAGAGAAACCTGGATCTCTGTCAGATTGTCCTTCATATTTTTAAGTTCGTATCATATGCATTGTATTCTTGAAACACAGGGGGAGATGACTCCTGGTCCTCAAGCACAGAAGAGTAAAACCTCATTGCCCCAGGGAATCCAGGGAAGCACATTTACTTCACCAGGCAACACATTCCCAGGGAAAATCCTCGTGTCGCTTACTGCAGGGACAGGAAGCACGAGGCAGCCGGAGCTGGCACAGACATCCTTAACCTGCGTGCTGCACACGTGCTCAGCCCATCCTCAGCAATGCCAGCAGCACTGTTACAGGCGAAGGAACAGATCAGCACCATTAGATTTGAGAGCTTCACTGAAAAAGCAGCAACCTGAAACTCCTGCATCGCCTCCTGCAGCATGTGCACCTCTGATCTCAAAGCGTGAGGCCAACAAGGAGGCAACAAGGTGACCGTGTGTGCTGGAGGTGGACAAACTGCACCAGAGACTTTCCTCCAAAGGATGGCTGTTAGCAGCTTAGCAAACACCAGCTCACGCACACGTGCACCGTGTCCAGGCACCACGCTCCTGGGCTGCAGAGATCACAGAGAGACTGCAAGTCAGGGCAGCATGCTCCACGTGGAACAAGTAAGATAATGGCCAAAGTCACAGCACTTACGGTACAAACGTGGCCATTCCGCACTCCCTTTGTGGTGCGTGCGTGGTTCTGAGGGTATGGTTCATCACGCCAATTTTGCAGAAGGAAAGAATGAAACTTCCCAGCGCTTCGGTAAGGCAGCACGGGAAGAACCTTTCCCGCATGGCCCCACTGTTTATACACAAACGGAGCACGCAGCTGCAACATCACTAAGCTGCACGTCTGTCAACGTCAGAAACGGTCTTGGGAGCACCATTAGCAGGAAGAAAATCACTGCTGTCAGCAAAGCCCTTTGGGATCTCAGCAGTGTGCGAGGCATGGCTGTGCCAGGCTGACTTCCCAAAGCAGTGCCAAGAGGTGAGATTTAGTCCTGCGAACTCCAGCCTCCCTGCCTCCACACTCGGCTCTCGCTACAGAACATACTCATTTATGGTTTGCCCCCAACTGCCATTCCTTTCTCATTAATCTCTGCTTTCCTATGGCCTGCCCAGTGCCGGGGTTTAACCAGCAGCACAGCCCTCCGAGCTGCAGAGAAAACCAACTAATCACAGCCTCGGAGTCTGCTCTTCCATAAACCTTCCCCAAATGACGTCTCCTCATTTAACCAAGCCAGACACTCAGTCCCAACTCAAAACCACTGCTCTTCTCTGCGCGCACGGCCCAAGCCAGCTCCTTTTGGTACGCAGGATGACCCGAGCCTCCAACCCACCCAACGCATCCCAGCAGCGCAACCACCGCCGCTCTCCCCGACAAAGCAGGATGAGATCAGGCTTTTTCCAGCACACTAATAATCATAACATCTCGCTCGCCATTTGGCTCACCAGTGGGGGTTCCCGGCTGAATAGGCTTATTCTTTTCTTAGACACGATAATCTAATTGGGTCTAACCAGCAATAATCCCGAACGCGCCCGCGCGGTCCCCACCGGAGCGCTCTGCAGAGCGGGGATGCCGGCGGGGACGCGGCGGGGGCTGCAGCCCGGGGAGCCGGGCTCCTCGCAGCCCCGCTTCTGCGCTTCACGTCGGAAGGAAGAGTTACACCGAGGAGTTAGGCGTTGCTGCAACCCAGCGGCACTATCTATCGAGCGCCCGAACGCACCGCGACTTCTGCTCCCGGGCGCAGCGCTGCCCTTCCCCGGGAGCGGCCGGAGGAGCGCCGTTCCGGCCGCCCGGCCCTTTGTGCTCGCCAGGTGAAGGGAAAGAGGCGGCGAGAGCCAAAGTCCCCGAGCCGCCCGCAGGTGCCCGCCCCCCGGCAGCGCTCCCCGGGAGCGGCGCGGCTCCGGGCACCGCCAGACAAAGCCCCGCGGCCGCTGCCCGCTCCGCCCCGCCGGCCCGAGCCCACCTGCGGCCGCGGCGCGTCTCGGGGCGGCCCCGCCCGCAACTTTTCCCGTTTCCAGCCGTTTCCACGCCGCCCCCCGCCCCGCAGCCCCTCGCGCCGCCGCGGAGGCCGCCGGCCCGCCCGCCCCGCAGACAATGGGGCCGGTACTCACCAGGACCACGGCGAAGCGCTCCTCCAGCTCCCCGGGCTCGGGCATGGGCAGCTTGAGGGGCACGCTGTGCGCCCTGAACTCCGTCTGCTGCGAGTCCACGCTCCCCGCGTTCCCCATGGCGGCGGCGGCCCCTCCGCGCTGCTGCGCGCCCCGCGCTCGCCCTCTAGCACGCCGCGC
>NC_034413.1:70149899-70218011 GCF_002078875.1 Numida meleagris | reverse complement strand
GGGGGCCGGGGCCGGGGCCGGGCGGCCCGGTCTCCATCTTGCCGCGCCCGCCGCCGCTGCCGCTCGGGGGTCCCCTCCCGTCGGGGCTGCGACGTGATGGCTGAGGGTGCTCCCGGAGTCGTCCCGGGGCGGCCCCGCTTTGCGCGTTCGAAGTCAGCGCAACGAGGTGATAAATCCCGCAGAGCTGAGCGTGAGGCTGCGGCAGCACGGCCGTCTCACCCTGCAGGTCATCCTTCTCCCCGCGCACCGAAGCCGCTCTCTCAGATGCTTCTGTCCAACTTTTCCACCGTTTCACGCCATCTCTGTCCCTACGTGAGCGCTGCGAAGGCCAAAGCCAAGCCCCGTCACTCAGAGCTGGGCCACTCGCTGCTCCATACCCCACAGTGTGAGCCCGTGGGTCTGGGGGAGAAGTCTGCGACTCAGCCGAGGGTAGCATCCACCCACGTGGTGACAACAGAGTTGTAGTTTTCCTCCATCCAAACCCTAACTCACATACCCCTGCTGCCGCTCTGTATCCCTCTGGTTGGTGTCCCTCAGGGTGTTCCATCACCCTGCCAAAGAGGATCAGTTGTCACCGAGCTTTGCCTCCACGAGGACACGCTTCCCGCAGTGCTCCTGCTTCAGCATTACGGACAGGTTTGCACGTGCTCGCTCTGGTTCACAGCTTGAGGTTCCGAGTAACATCACAAGCACCATAGTTGGTGCCCAGCACTGTGCGTGGAGCTCTGCGTTTTGCTGCCACCTGGTTCAGGAAATTCAGTGCACGTCAGGAATCCGTGACACGGGGACTTAGCGATGCCGCTACCTGGCAGCAGCAGTGAGCGTGCCGCACACGCAGCGCGTGCGCTCGGCCACATCCATCAGTTTCTGCAGAACTTGTGGCATCGCCTGGTAGGAGATCCCAGCCATCCGTATGGAGATTCATTCTAGGGAAAGAAGAGCAAGAAGAGATGTGTTATTATTCAGAAGCAGGACACGGTGGCATGGTTGGAAGCGCTCGTGTCCAGTGGACAAGAATTTCATAAGACCGCTTTGCTAAAAGCCTAAAATGCTTACAATCACCTTAACAGACCGCATTCTAAAACCATGGGTGGCTTTTACGATCTAATACAGTGCTGTTGTTGACAGTGAAGGAAAAAGTAACACGGAGTTTGCCTGACATCTCTTATCACAAACTATCAAAGTTCTTTGACAGATGAATAGTCCATTCGGCTTCAGGACACCCAGTGTCGGAGTCCCGCAGGCGCTGGGGGCGATGGGGCCGGCCCTGGCCGCAGTAGTTCGTTGTGCTGCCGCTCCCCATTGCCACTGCAGAGCCCAACCTCGACAGACTTTGCTTTCTGAATGGGGAGGAGATCATCGCGGCATTTGTACATCCCTCGGGATGAAGGAAGGCACTGGGGCCCAGGAGCCGCTGCTGGCCACGCATACCTGGGGAAGGCGAGGATAACTGCAGGTCGGACCGGATCCCTTGGCTTACGCTAAGACTGGAAGCCGAGAGCTGTCCTTGAGCTCAGAATCATGCTGTAAGGCATATTCAGTTCAAAACCAGACTTGCAAAATTTTTAATGAAACCTAACCATGCATACGCGCTGACTGCTTAACATAAAAGCGCTACGCACAAAGGGAAGGAATTCTTTTAAGAGAACAGAATGATTTTTGAACAATTTGTTGTAGTCTGTAGCTGGGATGTCAACGTTTGCAAGCGTGAAAATTAGCACGGCAGCGTTGCTGAATAGAAAGCTATTAAGCTGCCTCGTGCCTAAGCTAAAGAAATTATTCTGGGATAAAAATTAACAGGACCTTAGTTTTTGCAATGATTTACTTAAACTAGATAACCAGCTACACTGTGCATGGTTTACAGAGTTCATCCCAGGCATGCAGGGTGTTCTCACCGGGTGATGTCACTGTCTGAGCCGGGGCTGATGGCCGCACCAGCTTGGCGAGGGCTCCGTGCCATGATCACATGTGGAATTTCGCTGCACGGTGAGACAAATACTTCTCAGCCTGCAGCAAAGCAATGCTCTATTGCCAGGATCTCCGTGTTACAGCAAAGCTGGAAGTTTGGGTTCAAGTCTTTCTTAAGTTTCTCTGAACCACTGTCTATGTATTTATCTATGGAAGAAATTCTGAAGGGAAAAGAAGAAATCATTTTGTGAAGCTTCAATGCTCAGCATTTCCAGACGGCTCATCGGCTGACATTTCTGTGGAGTTCCGGACAATTTGATTTAATGTTCTTGAAGCTGGAGGGTCAGTGTCAGGTTTTAATAAATAGCTAGGAACCAGCTCAGCAGTGGTAAAGGTGCTGCTCATTCCTAATAAAGATGTAGTGCAGCCATAAACTCCTCTCTGAGCTGAGCGGCGTACGCTTAAGAAGAGATTATTGATGGCAGCACAATAACAGCTGACCTTGCCTGGGAGACTACAGAGGACTTGTGAAACACATGCCAAAAAAAAAGCAAATAGGCTGCATTCTGAAAATAGTCTTCTTGAGGAAAATCAGCTTCTGCAGTGATACTCTGATGAAGAGAAATCAGGAACTTGGCAGATAATGTTTATCTTCGTGCACATCGGCTGTTAGGAGGAGGTTTCGCTGAGGTTTGCCATGTTTTACCCAGTGCGACATATCTACTGATCTGCTTCAGTGCCTGTCAGTCTTGTACTTACAGCAATTTCCTACACGTACCAGAAACCTGCCTTATCTAGCCTTAACAGATTGTAGAAATAAGTTGTAAAATAATGGCCAGGCCTGTTAGCCTTTCTTAACAGTACTGCAGGTTGTCTTACGATAGCATGTATTTGGCTTGGAAATTAATTAAATACAAATCTAAAAACAACCCAGAACCTGAAAAGTTCGCAGTCACTCTGCAGGGATTTACTGCTCATCACGCTGACATCCTTCCCAGAAGCACCTGTACGTTGGCTGGGGTCTGCCCGCCTGCTAACAGCTCTTTCCATGCCTGCACCCACCTCCTCCTTGCACGGCTTCTGCATCTTGTGCTGAGATCTGAGCTTGCAATAACAGATGTGAGTCCTGGTACACCAAGTTATTAGGTTTACATCTCATTAGCCCACTGATTTTTCTTTGTTTGCTAGAAATTAAATCATTAACTTCGAATCTGATTTTCTTGCAGCATCTACACTCTGCTGTAACCAACTGTGCTGACGTCCTTGGACTCACTTCCAACATTTGTTTGGGTAGATCAGTGGCTTGAAGAAGCCATGCCATGACACTGACAGCACTTTCCTGTGCTCAGGACCATCTCCACAGCACCAAATTCCACATCCTATGGAACGTGCGCCCACCCAGCCCACGACCAGTCCCAGCAGCACAGGGGGGTGCAGACCTGGAGGGGCCAAGCTGGGTGCCACTTTCTCAGCATTGAGATGCATGATGGAGATGCGAAGAAGGCAGCATAGGATATCTGGCACAGTGATTTTGCATCTTTCCTCCAACTGTTGGTTTGCCCCTTAGAGATATTTAGGCTCAGACCCCGATGCACAGCTGTGCGACAGCAGAGCTGTCTGGGACACGGCGGTGAGAGCTCTCTAGAGTTCACAGAGTATAATTTTCAGAGCAAATCTGAACACACACGTGAGTTTGGAGGAAAAACTGCAGCAATGGCAAAAAGATCTATTTCTGCAGTGCTGGTTTACTGACCCGGATTTCTGCAGGTGAGGCGGCGCTGGTTCAGCAAAACCACAGCTGTTTGCCTGTGCCTGGGGCAAACCTGCCCAGCACCGTGGGCGGTGGAGATGCAGCCCAGGGCATTTTTAGCAAAGCTTCGATTTTTCTGCTTTCCAGGACAGCCAGTCCGAGCAATCAGCCCACAGTTTGGAGGAATATTCAGCTTCAGAAAACAGCACAAGCATTTGTTCTGTGGGATGGACTGCAGAGTGTCTGCTCTAAAACGTGTCCCCTGGAGATGTCCTTACAGACACGGTGTACTCGCTCATCTGCCACACTCCTTCAGCATCCTTAGAAATTAGTGCAATTCATGGCTCGGATGTTCCACGCACCGAACACGGATTTGCACCAGCCGTGCACAGGAGCTCGGTGCCAGTCTCGATGAATCCCTCTCACGAGCAAAAGCCACGTGGGGTTGTTTGGGGTGCGATGCACCCTGGCTGGGAGCTCTCCACAACTGACGGGCAGGAGGGCAGGCAGACAAAATGTAACTTCTGAATGCTCAGAAAGGCAAAGAATTTTAAATGCTTGTGAAAATGAGATAATGGAGCGGAAAATAATGGGAGGGAATGAGTCAATATCTCATATCTGAACATAAAGCAGCACTTTCTGCATGCACATGGACAGAGGCCAGACTAGATGTGTATCTGTGTACCCATCTGCTGTCAGCTTCAAACCGGCTGCAAACACTGCGGCTATCAAGGAAGCATCAGAGTCAGTTTTAAGGCAGGGGCGTCTTTTAGCCTCGGTGAATTGTTTTTATTAATTGCAAAAATATTCTCCTCTCCCTTCCCTCCCAGCACGCCTGGTAGCACGTGGGCCCCAGAGCTGCCCCGCAGCCCCAGCACGGGACAAAGCCGTCCTTGTGCCGGGACGGGAGCGGGGCTCGGGGCGCTTCCACGCAGCGCTTGGGCGCGAGCGCCGCACAAGTTTCCACTGTTTTGCTCTCGACAAAGAACTCCCCAGGACCGTTAGGCAATAGGAATAAAATTAATTCAATTTTTTTCAGCTGATAGAAGCTGTTTAGAGGCCTTCAACGAGCTTCAGAACTCACGAGAAAAATATAGATTTCAATTTGCAGGGCTGATGAATAACATTTGTCTCACGACAAGCAGGGGGAAGCTTTGCAAGCACTGAGGTTGCTCATCTCTGCAAACACCATGACTAGAGCCTGCATTCTGAAGGGGGTTCCCAGGTCCCACCAGCTCTTTGTGCCAACATCATCTCAGTGAGCTCTGAGCCCCCAGCAGCTGCTGGGACAGTGTGGCATGGCAGCACTCCTTTTGCCTTTGCTTTAAAATCATTGAACCATAGAATCATTAAGGTTGGAAAAGACCTCTAAGGTCATGAAGTCCAACCATCAACCCACCTCCACCGTGCCCACTAAGCCATGTCCCTAAAGGCAGGGACTTCCACCTCTCCCATTGAAGGACACCTGTACCCACACCAACTCAAGGAATGTGCTGTGAGCTCTGCTGGCAGAGATTCTGGGGTCCCACCAACCTGGGACTGGTGATCACCAAACTGCCATGCCCACCATGCTCTGCAGCACAACCTTTGTTTCCAAAGCTAAATGAAAGGAGAGGTCGACAACGCAGATTCTCCCATAAAACTCCCCCTTTACAAGCAGTTCTAAATGTCCCCACTTCTATTTCAAGGCAGAAATAGCAAAAGTTCACACTGAATTATTTACTGCCTCAGCAAAACAGGGCTGAAGGCAGCCTGGTGTGCTTCGGCTGAACCCAGATGGGAGGGAATCAATGCAGGGAGTGTAGGACGGATTTGCTGCTTCTTTAATAGCTTTTAAAAAAAAACAGCCCTGAGGGTTTGCCAATAGCTGGCCCCGCCTGTGAAGCCCCCAGTAGCGTCCCAAACTACAGCACATCTCTGTCTGATGGTCACGGCCATATCTGGGGGCAGCACCAGCACGGAAACACCGCAGCGCTGGCCAGTTGCATCCCAAGCCCTTGTGCATCTGGAGAAGCACCTGGGATGTCAGGGCTTGCCACAGATGGGCTGTGAGACCCAAGCACGGGCTGCCTGGCTATCCGTAGTGTAACTTAAAGCGCATTTCCCAAAACAGAGGATGGGGTGACAAATCAGCTCTTTTCTCTGCATGGTGCAAAGGTCAGGCTGAACAGAGGTGTGTGGATGTACATGCCCGTTGCATATTTTTTCAAGACACGTGTCTGCATATGCATGCATGTTAGATCTTCAGCCTTTTTAATGTTTCAAAGGAAATGAATCTGTTAGTAGGGAAAACGTTTACAGATGGCAGCAGTCGCTGCACCCTTTTGGCCGGTGTAGGAGCGCTTGCATTGCAAATCGTATCGTTCAGCCACAAAACCAGGCCGAGCTGGCAGTTACTGTTGGCGATGTGAAATGGGAATTGAGTGTGACCAGTGGCCGTGCAAAGTGCTAGGACGTGTGTCAGGGAAAATGCTTGCTTGAAAGGGTTTTAAGCAGTGTCCTGGAATGGACTGTAGCAGTGTTATCGAAGCCATCAAGCAGAGCACTTTTCCATCCATGACTGCTGCTCGATTCCTGCCGACTCAGCTCCTCTTTGTTTTGCTTCTCCTTGCTGGCCAGAACAGAGATGCTGCAGTGCACGGCTGGGTGGGTGACCTCAGCCTCAATGCCAAATGGATGACTAAAATGAATACAGAAAACACAATCCATTGTCGTCTCTCTGAAATGCCAGCTTTGTTCCACGTGGAGCTGTGGCTTATCAGTATAACCCCTTCGATGCTGCGCTAGGATGCAAGCCCTGCAGTCCCTATCCCATCAGTAACTCTGCACTGACAAAAGCAGTGGTGTCACATCAAGGCTTGCCATGACATGGGACAGATATGTGGGATGCCAAGGGCACGGTGTCCACTCTGGGTTGGGGTCTCTGCCTGGGGACTGGATGCATGCAGTCCATGCAGGCCCAGGATGTTACTGGCTAATTCTCAGCAATGATTCCATGGTGGGATTGCAAACAGGAGGAGAAGGGTTACTCACAAAGCAGTGCAGGTGCAGCCTCAGAGCACAAAGGTCCCAGAATGGAGGGCTGGGATACTCCAGGTGGCAGATCACTAGGGGAACCTCTCTGTTTTATAAACACCTTGCTCAGCTCATCCCCTGCTGGCCATTCCCAGAGGTACCAAGCTGGCTGGCTCCTGCCCTTTTAGGTCCTAATCACTTTTTCAGCCAAAATGACCAGACCCTGCCGCTCAGATGAGCCTCGTGAGATACCATCACCATTTACCAGCAAATAACTTCCTGTTTTACTCGTTTATTGCTCACTGAAACTCAGAATTTAAAAGCCACATGCCTGGATCAGCCGCAGTACTGCTGAAGCATTTCTGAACTTCTTTTGAGTTATTCCCATTGTTCTCTGCAGCCCACATGAGCAGCAGAGCTGGACCCCAGCCCCACCATAGCCCCTGCTCTTGGGAACAGAAGAGCAGAATTGGGCCACAAAGGCTTTAACACACAGGCATTAAACCAGGTAAGGCCGTGGTGGTGACGAGGACGAGCACTGCATTCAGAGCAAAGCAGATGCACACCTAGGGGGTGTCCCTGCTCCCGGCATGGTTTCGCAGCATCGCTGTCCGTCTGTCCGCCCAGCCGTGCTTCCCAGAGGCCATGTCCTGCTCCGAGAAGTGCAGGAAGGTAAACAGCCAAACCCAAACAGAATCCACCCTGGCCAGCTCCAAGCATGCCTTCCTCTGAGAAAAATGGGTTCATTGGTTTTTCATGGCGTGGGTGTGATTAATGAACTTAATCACAGGACACTTTGATCCAGCTCCTGTTTGTAAAGGATAGTCAAAAACAAGAAGAGCTGCTACCCTTTGTGTTTTTGTAATTTTGTTAATCATGGAAACCTGTGAGGCTTTTGCATAGTCAGCACCTGCATGCATTAGAAAACACATTTGCAAAACACAACAACATTCGCTTTCATATTCTGAAGCCAGAGAGTATATCCTAGTTGGCAGAAAGCTCAAAGGCAATTTATGAAGACCCAAAAATCTTGCAGGAATTTAATTAAACTTTAAAATCGTGCTAACACTCAAACATAACTGCTTACATAGTGATCATCAGGCAAAGCCCTTCATACTCAGTGTCTCTGTGCTCCCCATACTCCATTTTCTGGTTGCCCTGCTTGTTCACTCTCTCCTGCCCTGGCTGTCCTTGTCCCTTTTGCAGAGGAAATAGCCTTTCCCTGCACTCCAGTTAACACGGTTGTGCCTTGGTCTTGCACAAGGCGCTACTGAGCAAGCAAAACCTGCAGCTGGAAAGTAGCAATTTTTTGTTAATTTGCATCTTGTTGCAAACAAAACGCAGCTGGGGCTGCATCTCTGCGGCCTCTGGTGTGGAGCATGGCACATCTGCCACCATCCCCAAGGCAAGCTGTTCCCATTGGATCTATTGCTGGGTCACTGCTGGCCCTCAGCCTCACCTTTGCCCCTCGATAGTGAGTTTTGGGTAGTTTTAGAGAAATCTGGGCCGGTTTGGCCTCTCTCGTGGCAGTCTGCATTCCAGCCAGCCCTGCCCACTTCCCACAGGCCCCAGTCCTGCTCTTCCTGAGCCTTCCAGCTCCACTGCTCTGAGAATCAGTGAGAAACTGGGGTAAACGCCGGCAGAGGGAGATGGGATCCGGCCGTGCCCACAGAAGCTAGGCAGAATGTGTATGTAAAGGGAGGAAATGAGAGGAAAATTTAGACTGAATTCAAAAATTAAACTTTTTTAATTAGTAAATTCTTTACCAAAGAATTTACATTGGCTAGCATATGATTCCTCATTGCTTAAGGGATTTAAAACCAGACTACTCTCTGCTCCAAAAAAGTGCTATATGCAACTATTCTTTGCTTATAATGAACTGGAAATACTGGCAAGTCTCCATCCCCTTCAAATATTTTCCCTTGTCTCTTCAGAGGTTAAAATAAATTATCCTGAGATGTACCAGATGTAGCAGGCAGGCAGGGACATTCCTCCAGCCTCCCCAGCCCATTTTCTCCTGTCCACAGCTAACGAGCAGCAGCGATGGCTGACGGAGCTGCCACAACATGGGGACTCAGCACAGTGATGTCCCAGCACAGCAATGACCCAGCATGGCGACGTCCCAGCACAGAGATGTCCCAGCATGGTGATGACCCAGCACACTGATGACCTAGCATGGTGATGCTGCAACCTCTAGCACTGTGGTTTCCACGGCTCTGGGCTTTGCGCTGGGGGACCCACTCAGTCCTGCAGCCTTGTCCTCATCTTACCATGCTCTTCTTCATGAACCCATCAAGCCCAATGCTAAACCAAAGTAGACTTTGTTGCCTGAAATATCAGCCATGCAAATCACTCCACCCATCAGCACTGGTATTAATTAGCCTAGAAAGCACTGCTGTAACAGTGGAGTTCTTCCAGCAAACTTCTGTGACACATTAACGATGATAGCTACAATTACAACAATGCCAGCTGAGGGCTCATGGCATTTGCTCGCAAGCACAGCCACTGCACACCCACCTGTGTGCACACTGCTGGGCTGCCTGTGACCTGCATGGCATGGTTCAAGCTGCAGACCTGCACATGCTTGGGAAAGGGACATTTTGTGGTTCTGTGCTGAAGGCAGGACCCAGTGCAGGGAGCAGAAAGACTCACAGGGTGGTTATTGCTAGGAACCAGGGCTGCAGCTGCCCCTGGGTGCATCCAGAGCTGTAGCCTTTCTGGTGATATAAACAACACACCAGCAGCAGCCCCTCCATAATTTAAACAACCCTTGGCACCATGCCTTTTCTTTCTATTTTTACAAATGCCAGAAGAGTTTTCTGTATAAAAATGAAAATCACCGGTGGCCAAACCACCAGATTTGCGCTGTTGGTCTGCATCCTAATGGGGTGCGAGCACTGGCTGCTGCCTCGGGAATGCAGGTGGCCGGTGATGCTTATTTGTTATTTTGTGTTCATAAATCCTTTTTCATCTGAGGATTTCAGAGCAGTTTATAAACATGAATTTAGCCACTAGACGCCCAAGCAGGCCCTACCTCATCATACTTGTTGAACGAGTGTGCTGTCAGAAATAGATCTCGCCCAGGTTTGCACAGAAGAGGACATCTGCTTACAATTGGGACAATCTCCTTAAAGTCATACCATGGCAGGTCTGAAGTACAAAAAAGGCAAGGCAGGAAAACTGAAGGAAACATTTTCTCCAGGACATACTTCTGCGGGAAACGCAGGCAATCTTCTTCAGCGCTGCGTTAATTGCAATGCTAATTGCGCACCACGCCAGTGCAGTAGCACTGCTGATCCTGACATGAGATCCAGGAACATTCCAGCATCTGGGTGCTAGACCTCTGCTCTCAGGGTCCTCCTGCAGGTAGCTGGCACTGTGACAGGACATCACTGTCTTCACCAGAAACCGAGGCTGACAGACAACAGCAGCTCAGGTAAATACTGCGGCATTCACAGCTCTGAAGCAGCAGCTGTGCAGCTAGAAGCTGGGATTTCTCCTTAGCGAGGGAGGAGTGAACCCAGATGTCTCGCCGGATGCAAGTTTGTTTGCTTCCTTGTCATCTGGTGACCGCTTTGGGGAGGCCCTTTGGCAGGTTATGCTCTGTCTGAGGCTGCCCCATGGAAGACGGCCAAAGAAAAGCAGGGTACAAGTGCCCGGGGCTCGCAGAGGGAATTCCCTGTTCTGACACATGCAGTTTTAACTCGTGTGACTGGTTACAGGCAGGGGTTCATTCTGTCAGACTTGCTAATTTGTCCCAACCCCTGTCTCATGAACTTCCAAGTCTCTTTCTGACACGGTTCTGTTTTGATTTGTTATGCTGAAGGAGTGGAACAAGACACGCAGCACAAACCAGATATATTTTGTAATTGTAAGTCAGCTGATTGCTAGACATACATGACATAGACACGCTTGTGTGCATCTCTGACACGGTGACTACCTGTCTTGGTGCTGTTTTCTCTCCTACATGAACATCCATGTGGGCGGGGTGTTTGTGTTTTGAAATAATTAAAAATGTACATTTGCATGTTGTGTGCTGTCTTGTTGATTCCATGCTTCAAGGCACAGTAAGAATACGTAGGCATTCGGTCTCATGTTAGGATGAGCATCTCAGAGTAATGCACAGCCTTGTCCAGCAGTGACTTCTGTTTGCTGCCGTGGCTCTGAAAAGCACGAGCCAGCCCTGTAAGGATTCTTAGCAGTTATTTGTTAGGAATGTGCTTTACATGGAACAGAGCAAAACTGGAGCTGTCCCAGCACTCCAAATGCATTCTGACTTTAACAGAGGTGCAGACAGACCCAAATCCAGTCTCTGGACCTACAGAAAGAATTGCTTACGTGCTGTCTAGGCGCACGCTGCCCAGGGTAACGAGGTGCCTTTCATTCACAGCCCAAATGCTTGCAGTGAAAGCGCAGTCAGCTTTGTAGCTGGGGAGAGGAAGCATCTGATCCAAAACTTGGCTCGCACTGTGAAACAATTGGGAATGTGTCGCAGCCGCATTCCTGGCTGGCCATGCCTTTGTTCAGCAGCAGGACGTGGCTGGAGGCATACGGCGCCCAGAGAAAAAGATTTGTCGACACAACCTGCAACTGTTTAGCATCTACTGCCATACGGGATGGGCATGGAATTCCCTGCATGACCTCCATTTAAATTGCCTCTCTGCACTTGGATGTGCTGCATTAAGACTCTGGGTGAGTGCTGTGCATGAAAGAAGCAGAGAAAAGCAGGATGCATCCACACTGGCTGCCAAATTTCCCTCTTTCTCCACAGTGGCAAGTATAAGAAAGACAAGTAACATTGTGAAACAAGTACAACGAAATAAAATCTTTAGCTGGAAAAATAAATGTACGTATGCCAGTTATACCAGCTTGTTTCCAAGTGTACTGCAATAGCCATCCATGAAACGTGCCTAAGAATCTTGCATGAGGAAACTTGAGTGCCTGAGCTGAATAACAAAAGCCAAAGAAAACTTAACAGTAACGAATCAAGGTCTTTAAGCAGTAAGGGTATGTTCCATTTAAGTGGTATCAGGCTGTGTGTAAAGTAAAATTTATTATTAAAAATGCTCAGACTTTTCTATACGTGTTTAGCGCAGCATCTTTTTGCAGGCAAGAGCACAGAGGATACAAAGTCTGCTCATCTGCTGAGCAGAAAGCAGTAAAGGCACACAACACAAACACCTGCAAGAGCGTGCTTCTCCCTGGCTTCCTTCATCACAAGCCTCACCTAATAGCAAAATCAGTACTGAGGGGGAGAGAGTCCTCATGTGCATCTTGAAATGCTTTATGCAGAATTATTTTCAGCATTTCTCTGTTTAATCAAATCCTCTGTCTGCATGACTCCTACACAGTGCACCAAGGGAGAGAGACCATTATAAGAAGAGGAAAAAATATTTCAGTAAACCACAAAAACTGGCCAGTGAACTAGGGGGCAGCCAGGGAAATACAGAGAACTCAGTCAGTTACAAAACAAAAGTCAAAGTCTTAGTGAGACACTTCTGTGCTTTCAGGCACTAGGAAAAAGCTCCCTAAAGAGCCACCCAAGTTTTCTAAAAGCAAACATCTCGGACAATATTAATCGTCCTTTAAAACATCCGTTACAAAAGCCGAGGCTTGAAATTAAATATTATGACAACACAGTGTTACAAAAGTGACAGGGAAAGATCAGAGTTGGCCCCTTGGATGTGTGATATGGCAACGCAGAGGGAGCAGCACCAACTTCCCCAGAGCCCTATGGATCTGCTACGGATACAGTCAGCAGAGCTTGCAGGTGGCCCCGGTGATGGTGAAATACCCACATCACGGGGGCAAGGACAAACTGCCAGGTCTGGAGTCAGGAAAAACAAGTTTAGAAATAACTTTTTTTTTTTTTAATTGTAGTTTTTCTGTCCTCCTCAGCAGTGCTTCCTAGGAGTTCTTCTTAATGAATAGCTTGTTCCTGCAGGACTCAAGTTAATTGGCAGTGCCCTAATTTTTTTCTTCCCATGTCTTCTTATTACTGTGGATTTAATTATTTACTGAGGAACTCAGGTTCATTAAGCACCACTGGGAAATACCCTGCGGCTTTGGTTGTGGTGTCACCTAGAGCAGGAGTTCTGTAGGCGCTTCTGTACAAGTATTTGGAGCTGGGGGGGTTCAGACTCAGCACCCGTGGCCCCGCCCCATCCTTCCTTTCTAGAAGTGTGCCAGCTCTGTGGTGCCCCACCACAACCAGGTAAAAAGTGGAGCAAATATTTAGCATCTGATTCACTCGATGCAGTATCAAGGTGACCATAACAACACTGCAGGATGTGAAGAACTGACAAAGATATCCATTTACTTGCCTGGGCAGCTGCTGCGATAACTGCACCACACGCGATACTGTGGAAGAGAACAGAGCTGAAGTTAATAAAAATGAGAAGTCACTGTCTTGTACAGAACTCATTACATAGTTCTATTTCAGCCAGACAACATTAGTGTTTATTGCATCTCCATACAAATTGATTCATCCTTCCTTTTCAAGGCAATTAAATAAACGCCATTTTTACTCTGCTTGATTCGCTAAGTGAAATTATAAGTTTCAATTTAAGTAGTAAATTTAGGACCGAGGGAAAAGCACTCAATTTTGCCGTAAAAATCTGACAGCGAGCTTATTTCCAGCTCCGTCTGGCCGCCAAAGTGGGAGAGCGGTGCCACCTGCAGACTGCTCCGACCCAGCCACGGAGCACAACGGAAGCTCCGTCCCAGACCGCAGCCCGTGAGTCATGAAGCAGCTGACGCGGCCTCACCACCAGCAAAACTAAAGGGCATTTGATAATAGGCCCTATCTGATTTGAAATAAACGCTTTTGATCGACAAAATATTCAGGAAACACAAACTGCTTTCATTTCTCAAGAAACATCAGCGCGTTCTTCAAGGGAGGTTCAATTTCTCATACACAATCCAGAATTCCTTGCAAGTATGCTAAAAATATTTTTCATGTTAGAATGGCTCGGGCTGGAAGGGACCTAAAGACCATCCAATTCCAACCCGCTGCGTAACGCTTACAGCTTTGGGCTTTATACATGGGTCCCGCTGCTGAGATAAAAACGGTGGTGACATGCATTTGAAGCATAGGGACACAAAATATGAATCATACGGAAATCTTTCAGGAAAACGTTCTCGTTGCTTTCAAAGTGCCTTCCCCTAACAGATACACAGCCCCCGCACTGCAGCCGTGCCGCCATTCCACGAGCGTAAGAGTCAGAACAGGCGGTGACTCAGGCTCAGACCATGAGATACAGCCAGGAAACCCGTGCTGGTTGCAGAGCGGTGACTGCGTGTGAGGTCACTCCGCGCTCGGGCAGGGCACGGCTGGAAGCTCCCAGGCACCGCAAGCAGCGGGCGATGGCTGCACAGAGGCCGCCCACAGGCACTCGGGCCTCAGCACAGCCACCTAGGGAGCTCCGAGCAGCGCTGTGTAGCTGTGAGGATTTTGCCAGAAGCCCCTCTCCCTGCAGGCCACACCCCTCAGGTGAAGGCCCCGGGGCTGCAGCCCCCGCCCGCGCGCTCTGTGGCCAAGTCCCCTCAGGCAGCGCTACCGCCTCACGGCCACAGCCCCACACCCGCTGGCACAACACCGCCTGGGAAAACAGACATCTTTTAAAGCCACATTCTGACAGTAGAGGAAAAACACGGCCCAACGATGGAGTTTCCGCGGGGGGAACGAAAAGCGAAGGAAACAGCGAACACACCCACACACACCTCAGGGACCGCCTCAAAATGGCGCCCGCCCACCCGTGACGTCACACGCAGCCGGGCGGCCCCGCCCAGGCGCGGAGGTGCGAGGCCCCGCCCCCAGCCCGGCCCCGCGAGGCCCCCGGGCTGCCCAGACCGTGCCTGATTCCACTGCGCACCTCCGCTCGTCGTCCCCGTCTCCTCACGTCCCGCTCCGTCCCGTCCCCCCGGGTCGCGTCGCCGCCCGCCACTCTCTACCGCTGCACGACGGCGGTGCCGCTACGACGTTCCCTGCGGTACGCGCGCAGGCGCTGCGGACGGCCTTGGGGCCCTGCGGCGGGGCGGCTGCGGGCCGGTGTGAGGGGTAGCAGCGCAGCGGGGCCGGGCGGCCGCTGCCGAGATGTCGCTCTTCGCCAGCAACCCCTTCGAGCAGGACGTGGGTGAGAGAGCGGGGCCGGTCGGGGCGGGCGGCGGGCCGCGGTTCGCCTCGCCTCGGCGTTGGGGCCCCCGGCCGCGGCTCGGGCCTGTGAGGGGAAAGCGGCGGCGGTGCCCCTCCGCCTCTCGGGGCTGCGGTGGGCGGTGTGTGCGGCTCGTCGGTTTGGGCTGGGGTTTGCGGAGGTGAAAATCAGCCTTGTTTATGGCGGCGGGGTCGGGCTGCGCCCGCTGGGTGTTCGGAGGGACAGAGCCCCAGTTCAGTCCGAGCTGGCGCTCCGTCCTGTTGCAAAACCGGGGGCAGGCTCGAGCCCGGGTGGTGCGGCCGTGACTCAGCCGGGCTGGTTCGGATCGGTTGCGTTCCAGCGGTGCTCTCCGGGGCATCGAGCTTGTTCCGTGTCTTGTTTTTATCTTTCTGTTTTTTAAAAGGCCGTTTCTGAACTGCAGCATAGCGAAAGCAGTTAAAATAAGCTAGGTACCGGGGTCAGGCTTGCATTTCCTGTGCCTGCCTAAAACCCCAGGTTGTTTTTTTTTTTTAGGTTAGGTACGAGAAGAGTTCATCATTATGGAATCACAGAACCACAGGGGTTGGAAGGGTCCTTGGCGATCCGCCAGTCCAATCCCCCAAAAGCAGGTTCCTCAGAGCACGTTGTAGGTTCCCTTGCAGGAGGCTGCAGGTTCCCCAGAGCAGAATTCTGGCCAGGCTGGAGTGTGCACTGACGGGAAGAAGCGGTGGCTGTCAGTGCTCACGTTAACACCCTGTTTCCTTATTGTGAGCGTAAGTCCTGCACTTCTACTGTGTGCTGGTGAGGTCTCACTTGGGGTACTGCGTGCAGATGTGGAGTCCTCAGTACAGGAGAGACATGGAGCTGTTGAAGCATGTCCAGAGAAGGGCTACGAAAACAGTCCACAGGATGGAACACCTCTTCTATGAGGACAGGCTGAGAGAGCTGGGGCCGTTCAGCATGGAGAAGACAAGGCTCCAAGCTGGCCTGAGAGTGGTCTTTCAATATCTAAATGGGAACTACAGGGAAGAAGAGGACAGGCTCTTTAGCAGGGTCTGTGGTGATAGAACAAGGGGAAATGGTTTCAAGCTCAAAGAAGGCAGATTTAGGTTAGATATAAGGAAAAAAATCTTTTACAGTGAAGATGGTGAGGCACTGGTACAGTGATGTGGTTAGGTGTGCTGGATAAGGCCCTGGGCAACCTGACCTAGATGTGGTGTCAGTGTTCACTGCAGGGGAGTTGGACTAGAGGGCTCTCAGAGGTTCCTTCCAACTCAAAGGATACTATGATTCTATGATAAGTTGGACTGTTTTCTTCATGTGCTTTCAAAGTTTGCGTATTGAAGGCTTCACTTTCACTTGACTTTGATGTTGGCCTGTGGCTAAAATGAACTAGCAGCCAGCCAGGCCAGCTTCACCCAGTCCACTTGTTTCAAAGAACTTCTGTGTGTTCTGTACCATTCTCATAGCTCTGATGTATTTGTACAAGCAAAGACTTCTTGAACAGGGGACTCAGCTGTACAGACTCTTTGCCAAACTGAAAAGCTGCAACAACTCTAAAAGTACGGGGCTGCAAAGTGATGGTCAGTATGTCTGTAGTTTCTTAAACTCTGTATTGTACATAGCATGTGTGAGCAGTTCTACTCACTACAATTAAACAAGTGCACTGGGCTGGGAACTTCATAATTATCGAGGCTAAATCTGACAGTCCCTTGCCAGGGAAATTTTACTTTTTGCCACTAGGAGCTTTTTTCTTTTAGTTATTATTCCTTTGTAAATTAGACAACATGGAGTATCAAATTATTGAATGTGGTTGCCCTGTACTTTCACTGGTGGTACTCACCTGAGGCTGCTCATGCTTCTGTTGAGCTTCAAGTTTTTTGTGAGTTGAGGTTTTATTTTCTCATTCATCTTTTTGATTTAAAAAATAAAGGTGCATACCAAGAGTATAGTTGAGCTCAGCTGATGTCCTGATGCTGCTGGAAAGGAGAGCTTCTCCATCTTCTCGTCCACTCAGGTGCTGTGGATTGCCTTCTGGGCTGATTCAGTGCATTCTTTTCAGCAGAAAACAAATTTGAAAGAAGTGTTTGGCCAACAGTTGGGATCATCTGTGAAAGCGATGAAGTTTGGCAGCTTGAATCATCTCATCAGAGGCTGCAAAGTGACAGTGAGAAGGAGGGGCAGGGCTACCTGGGAAGGTCGGTGGGGGAAATGGAGCCCCACTTCTGGTGGCAGTGAGAAATTAGGTTGGTTCAGATATCTCTTCAGACCATGTCTTCGGTATTGCAGCTTTCTTGGGAGAGGGCCGTTAGAAATGATAGATAAACACAGCTGCAGCTGTTGTTTTCTCAGTTCTAAACTCTTGTGTTTGCTTTTCAGCCGATCTGCATAGAGTCTTACTTTCTCGGCACTTGCTTTGGTTGCTTTGTCTGTAGTTGCAGTTCCATTAAATTAACCTATGGAATAGTTTCAGAAATTCCATTTATTTCATCTGTGTAGGTTTTTTTTTTTTTTTGGTTGAGAGAATACCACAAGACTTCAGTTCTTTAAAGGATTTGAAGCATTTTAATTTCCTACCTAAATCTGTTCGTGGTTAGTTCACGCACACTTGCTGTTTTCCCATTGTAACCCTTCTTCTGAAATAACCTTCATCTTCTAAAAGTACTTGCTCCTTCAGCAGAGGACAAGCCTACTCCTTTTCATCCTCTGTTTAGTTAGCCTTCTTTTGTAAGGTGGTTAACACAATCAAGGGGGTAGGAAGTATTTTTCTGTGTAGTTTGAATGGCATCCAGAATTGCATGCCATGTCACGGGATTCTTGGTAACATGTACGATCACATTTTGTGCTTCCTTGTTCTTTGCTGAAGTGTTTACCTGCTGTGTTTTATTCTAATGTTATATTTGCCTTCTTGTATCTGCTTCATGTGGCGTTCTGCATCCTCTTGTGCTAGCACTTGGCATGTTTGCGCTTCTCCTCTTGTTTCCAGCCACTGGCATCTTGTTCCTAGGAGAATCTTTGATAGACTCTGCGTGAGTTTGCATTTTGTTCTACTGCTATCTCGTTGCTGCTGTGTCTAACCTAGTCCTCTATAGTTCACATTTCTCCTTACGTGACGTTTTAGACTTCCCTGTTACCAGTAATACCTCCCAACTTCGTTAGCTTCCTTTGCAGGCCCTTACTCCTGCTGTCAGTGCCTGCAACAACATATTCATTTCAAGACCAATTCTCGAGGCATTCAGCTCCCTACCCTCTTTAGAATGCTTTATATCACAGCATGTCTTCCTTATAATGTGGAGTGATCCAAGAACTGTAGCTAATAACTCACACATGCTTTCCTATGAAATATTTCACTACATGCTGAACAGACTGGTCGATGCTTAAATTAACCCTTGGCAAGGTGTTCTGCCTGGAAGAATAGCTGCGTTCTGTTAAAATTCACCGTGGTTCCCTTTCATTTCTCAGTATAATTCTTGTCTTTAACATTTGGTCTAAGGTCTTGCAAATGTCTGTGGACAAGGTAATTGGTGTGGGGTTTTTGTTGTTGCTTGGATCTTTTTCTTTAATTTTTTTCAAGTGTTCAATCCATGACTTTACTTTGATTGGAGTGATAAAAATTCTTGGATCTGCAGTTTCATGTCATTTCTTTCTCATTACCGAGACTGTTGCTTCCAGCCTCAGCCCTGCCTTGATCACTGCATGTCTGTAGTGATCGTGTTTCTAATCACTAATTAAGTCAAAGCTAGGTTGTTATTTTTTTGCCTTTTCACTAATTTGGAAATATGAAGGCAAAGGAAGCAAAAGAAAGCGTGTGGGATTAAATTTCTGCTTTCCAGGAATTCATTTATGTGACTCTGGTTTCTCCTTGGAAAAACAGCAATCTGGAGTAATTCTCAATTTATTTTCTTCATCTTTCGCTTTTATTAGATGAGCACTGTTTTTACATATGCAGAATGGCACTGAGTAAAACTTGAAATATGTATGCCCCTGCAAGCTTCTGTTTCACATCACTTTAGGATGCAAATCAGTCTCTAGAACGTTGTCATTTAGCGATCAGGCTGTAATGAACATGATATGAAACTGAAAGGTTCTTTGTGCAAAATCAGTGCTTGAGTGCTTGTTTTTCTCTCTGAAGCGTAAAAGTTGACAGGAGGGGGGAAAAAAATGCTACATTCTCATATTGATTTATTTTCTTGGCGTACATGTGGTTTGGCATTGTTGGCAAGCTTTGCTCAAGGGAGATCAGGAGGAAATAATGAAATCCTTTGCAGGTGTGAAGGCCCTGTGTGCAAAGCATGTCGAGGCAGAGCTGCCAGCAGAACAGGATTGCTGATTTCACTGTGTCAGTGTAAGATGTACACTATGTGGGAAATAGATTTCTGGCAATATTGGTCAGTGAGAGAAGTGTGTGAGGTGTGCTACACTTTGGTAGGAAGTAGTGTCGTGCTGCTTACGGTGGCAGAGATTTCCAAGGAGCCATGTAATGCCTGGGAGCTGCGAGGTTCCCACGATGCCCTTACTCTTCCTTCTTGTCATGTTCACATATGTAAGTTCCCACAGTTGCTCATGTGATGTCCCTTGCTGCAGGTGCGTCTAGGATCCACGTGCACGATAGCAAGCAAGCCTGTAACTGCAACCATGCACCAGCACGCTCAACTATTGCTGGTCTGCGCTCATAATTTGACATTGTACCAGGATCTTTAGAGATGAAGGGCTTGATGTTTGACAAGATGTAACCAGAAATGCTTTTGGAAGATTGCCACACTGCTCAGTTGCACTCCTAATAGTACTTTTTTCCTATATCTTGGTGTTATTTCTGCATATTACTCATCTCTTGCTTGGGAAATAAGGAGAACCCCGTTCAGCTGCAGCAGTCCTTTTGGGTGCTGTATGGTAGAGGGAGGGCCCTGATAAACTCCCCTCCAGCAGCCTCCCATGCTGAGGCATTGCCTTCTCTGCATGAAGAGCTGGTGGCTGTGTTTTAAGGCAGTTCTTTTATTGGCAGTAATAGCAGTGAACAGTTCCCATCTCCTCCTCAGCAGCTCATTTTAGTGCTGTCTCCTCTCTTGCATTGGCATGACTTTTCATGCCAGCTGCATGGCAAATCGGATCAGGGAACTGATCCAGTTGAAAGTGATTAATTGTGGGTTGGGAGTGGTGGTAGGGTTTTTTTTTTTTGTTAGTATTCAAACCAGCAGTAAAAATAAACATATTGTAATTTTACCATTATGTGTGCAGAACTAAGCTCAAGTTTAGTGTTCCCTCATCAGCTGGCGAGCTACACAGTGTAAGTCGTGACTTTTTTCTTTGTATTCCCTTAGCACAGACGAAATCTTGGAAAATGCATCTTCCCACATCTGTTTCCTCTGATCACAGTCCATGTCTTAGCATCTGTGAAGTAGTTATCCTTTGGGATTGCTCTTCAGCTGGAGCTCGTGTTAAGCAAAACGACAGATGCTGTTAAATTTGTCATGCTGGCGAGGAGGAAAGCCTCAAAAGTTGTAAGAGTTTGCCATAGGGCAGCCTTCCTATTTCCAGCAGGACCACATCTGCTCTTAGAGCAATTAGCATGGATATCAGAAGAAGGAG
The DNA here is from genome assembly GCF_002078875.1 of Numida meleagris. Classification (NCBI taxonomy): domain Eukaryota; kingdom Metazoa; phylum Chordata; class Aves; order Galliformes; family Numididae; genus Numida; species Numida meleagris. The sequence goes on along the minus strand of NC_034413.1, from coordinate 70,197,620 downwards.
TCTGATGCACATCCATGTATTTATGTATCCATATTTATGTGTCAGGAAATCATTACTACGTGCCCTTGCAAGCGCTTATTTTGGATCTGCGTGACTGCGTACAAAGAGAAGTGCTTGGTTCAGCAGTGCTTTGGCTGCATGGTTAGTTTACAAGCTTGCACTTCACTGGCTTATAAACAATCAAAACCACTTTGAATTTTCTACATGTTTTTGTGCCCAAGTGTACTGGTGTGAGTGATGAACAAAGCGCAGAGCTCTGGCAGTGCCCATGGATGGGCTTGCTTTGCTAGTTGTGCCCACCTGTACCAAAGCACTCTGCTGTTGCAGGTGAGCTTTCATCCTCCGGAGCCAGCAGGCATTGCTGGGGTTGGGAAGAACCAAAGTGCAGCGTTGGGAATTTCAGAGGGAGACAGGCTTCGTATCAGGGTGACTGACATCAGGCAGCAGAATTAAATAATGTGCCCGCTCTGTTCTGTTGGTATTGGTGCTGTTTGTCATCGTTCTCTGCACAACTCATGGCTGTTCTCGTCGATGAGATGGATTCGTGTGACTGATGGGCTTTGCTGGGAGGGTCCGTACCGCTGGGGTGAGGGCATGCGTGGCCATGCTGTTAAGAGCAACTTCAGCTGACAGAGCTCCAGAGCAAGACCAGGCTGAAGCTGCGTGCACCAAGCACTGCATCGTGCTGTTCTTCACATGTCTTTGTGCTGCACGTTCAGTTCCCATAGCCAGGAAATGTTGCACATGTAGGCGCTCTTTGTTTTCTTCTGATTTTTTTTTTTAAGCAAATTGTACGTTAAGCTGTATGAAACTGCAGGCGCTCGTTTAATTTCAAGAACGAGCGATTAATTTTGTTATTGTCCTAAAAATATCGATGTACCTAAAAGAAAATTCAACAACGGTGTCTTTCCAGGATAAGTATTTTAAGTTTTGTGCTGTAAGAACATGCTTTCAGCACAGCATTTGCTTTCCTTAAATAGTTTTTCTAGACTGTGAGGATCATGTACGGCCAGAACTGCAAATTTCCATTCCTCCTCCTTGATCTGCTCTTCCATCTGTATTAAAAGGTTCTCAGGGGCACTGCTGTGCCTGCGTTTGCTCTGTGGAAGCCATTCTGCAGCCAAGGGTCGTTGTGACTTTTGACTGTAAAACTAAGCGGTGACGCTGATTATCAGAGGAGTTGCTTAATTGCACATACAAAAATGGGTTTGCCCTGAGGTACCATTGCTGTCAGCAAACCTTGTAATTTGGAAACAGCTTCTATCACAGAACACCATCACATTAATAGCGAGAGACCATTATGTTCTGCTTTAGTCTACTAAATAGCCTCTTACATACTCGGTCCCAAAGGGACGTAGTGGCTTCTCGGATTGAAATAAAGGTTGTTAAAGTAGCGATTAAGATACTCTCTTGATTGTTTATGAAGTGCATTCTGGTGGAATTAACGTGGGACATAAAAATCTAAAAGCTCTTACCTTTGAATTCAGTCAAAATACTAAAACGGCACGGTCAAATTAAATCTTAAGGCGGCAAATGGGATACGTAAAATATTTTCTTTTATGAGTTATTCTCATGGTATTGTAATATTAACCTGGCATGAAAATAACATCAAAAACCTAAGGGGAATAAATAACATTAAGCTTAATCTGTTCATACGTTGGTGAAAATGCTGGAAGCATTAAGTAGAGTTGCATTCTTTTGAAAGGGCGATTTGGTTTTTGTTGGCTGCTTCTGGGACCTTTCTTAATGCTTCCATCTCACTTACTTCTCGTGACTCTTGTTGTGATGATTGGATTTCCTGAAAGATCTCTCAAACTGTTCTAAGGACAACATTTTTTTCCTTAGAGACCTCAAGAGGTTTATCTAGTTTTCTTGGAACATCCATGTGGATTACATCATGAATGCCAGAACGAGAAGTCCTTGAGCAAGCTATAAATTAGGGCTATGGGCTAAACCTGGAGTAACTAAACAAACCATGCAGAAGCAGTTCTCTATTTTACACTTAAAATTGTTTTGGTTTTTGGATCTTTTAAATACTGAATGCGTTTGTTATTCTTCTGTTCTTCCTATGTGAAAACACATTCATAACACTTTATAAAATAGCAAGAAGTAGCACTAGTCTTAGTATCTTCTATGTGGAATTTCCTTTTTCATATGACTGTCAAAGAACGTGTTCACTAGAATCTGAATTTAATAGAGTATTATGCTTAATCAGTCTTGTTTTCTTTATAGAAAAGGCTACAAATGAACACAACACCAGTGAGGACTGGGGTCTTATTATGGATATATGTGACAAAGTTGGAAGTACTCCTAATGGGTAAGCTGTACTCGGCATCGTGATGTGTAATTTCATGTTGGTGTGAGTAACACTGCTTCAGAAGGAACACATCTCAAAACGCTCAGCGTAGTCAGCTACACAGAAAGCACAAGCACTGCAACACTTCTGTGAGCTCTGCAGATGTGTGTAGCTGGCTTTAAAGTTCTTTGAAACGAATATTCCAGCAGGACTTCCAGTAGAGCAATTGATAGATTGCATTCCAGTTTTGGAAGCTTGTCACCAAAAATTGTAGACGTTGTCCAGGTAATATGAATATTATTCATATTTAATAATCTTGCATACGCTTTGAGAAGCAACTGTGCCAATAAGAAAAAGTGAACTAGTTTCTTTGCAGAAAAAAAATATATAGGGCAGTCAGCTACTTAGGGTGAGGAATTTGTTTATTCTTTAGGAAGAGTGGGATTGATGGAGGAGAAAGAAGGAGTGAAAATTGGGATCAGTACTCAACTCAGTTTGAATCACTTTACCTTCAGTGGTAATGCTGAGACAAAAGTGGTAATTTGGTGATATTATAATTGACAAAATTTAAGGTAATCTTTCTGAGTTATAAAATGTAGATTTTGTAGTCAGCTGGAACTAGTATGTATCTTGAATTCATAAGCGATCATAGATTTTTCTTTTTCTGTAATTTAGATGTAATATTTAAGGTTACTACAATGAGGAAGTTCTTTAATGAATTGCTAATTCATTAATTGCACCCCATAGGAAAGAACAACTATTTTGTTCAATCTGAGAATCTTTAGTCCTCGAGAAAAAAAAAATGTAGGATATACCTCGAGTCCTTTTTTTAATAATTTCTTTTTTTAGTCCCACAAAACTGTAGAGGGGACTGTTCTAAATCCTTTCCTTTAGAGCAGGTTTATAAAATCTTAAGGCTTCTTAATTCTGAGTTTCAAGTGTGACTACTGCTAGTGTATTTCACTTCAGTTGGGTGTCGTTTTTTTTCCTCTCCTGCCATCCACTAAAAGCCATCTTCTGGAAAGAAAGAAAGATTATTGCCTACCCTTAAATGAGTACATTAACAGCAAATATGTCGATCTTGTTGAAGGCCATAAACTATGGGCAAGCATATTCAATATTAGAACTAAACCTCAGCTTCTCCAGCTGTGTGTACATCAGCAAGTAGCTCAGCACACTAGGACTGCAGTGATGAACCAGAGTAGCTGGTACTGAGGCCACCACGTCCATCTAGTAGAGCATCTGAGGTTTTCTTTCCCCTTCAGAACAGGTTTCACCAATTCTTCTGAATTGAATATCCCCAGTGGCAGTAGTGCATGATTGTCTGCAGCACCAGCTGCTGGCTCTGACCCTGTGGCTCCCTGAGAGGTCATAGTGTGCCCAGAGGAGCTTCTGGCTCTGCTTCTTCCAACAGGAACCTGATTTTCCTGCACAAAACTGTACTGGTTTCCTACACAAAACTGTACAAAACTGACCGTGCGGAAATAACGTATGCATCAGCTCCTGTAGCCCCTGTATGCCTTTAATGCTCATTTTTAAGCATGGAGCTCCTTAGTAGAGCGACATTTGGATTGTTAATCATTATTCAATACTTACCTCAGATCTTACTGAAACAGATTAAAAAATCGTGAGGTATGGTAAGTGTCTTGAAAATGGGACCCAAGAGTCAACAAGCTGTGAACGTGGCTTTTAAATTAAATCTGTAGAGAGCCTTTATAGTAGCCAATTAAATAACCATTTAATCACTGCTGCTCTTGATTTATTTTTTTAATCTAGACATTTCCTTCATTGTCTATTTCAAATCCATTTCCTCAGCTTAGTGGCAGTTGCTCTCTTTGTGACCTATTATGGCAGTATTATGGAAATCAGTATGGGATGCCAGCATAATAATGGAGTCTTCCAATCCAGTACACTGTTAAGAACAAGTAATGTGCTAAATATTCTTCCAGACTTGTTCTGTGAAAAATAGGGGTTAGGTTACATTTTTTTTCAGAAGAGCCGGTTTTGTTTGCTTAACAAATCTGAGTATCTGGTATAATTCATTCTACAAAGTCCTATTTGTCACTAATATTTCCTTCTTTTAGGGCAAAGGATTGCCTTAAAGCCATCATGAGGAGAGTAAATCATAAAGTTCCCCATGTGGCTCTGCAAGCGCTTACAGTGAGTAACCTATCCCTATCTTCCAAAACTGCTGTATTTCTCAATGTAGTGGAGCTATTAAGTGTGTACTCATCAATTAATTAAGTTTCTATGTATCTTCAGTAGAATTCGGTGGGAGTGTGCATGCTGAACAAAGGGTGAAATTTAATTTTTCTATGTGTGCTTTTATTTTGGATTATTGTTGTTCGACATTTTCATAATTGTGTTTCTGTTGTCAGCTTCTAGGAGCCTGTGTATCAAACTGTGGAAAAATATTTCACTTAGAAGTGTGTTCTCGTGATTTTGCTAGTGAAGCTCGAGGTATAATAAATAAGGTAATTCTTTATAATTCGAGTAGTGGGGTAGAATTATTTTTGTAACTGCTTTGCTTTCTCTCAGCATAGCAATGGATTGGCAAAACAGACATTTGAGTTAATAGAGTAGTGGCACGTTTTAGTTTTGATGCAGTTGCAGATATTGGTGGCTGTTTGTCTCATCAGTGGAATGTGTGTATTTTCATTTCTACTGTTAAGCAAGTGACAGGCTGATACTTGCTATCTGCTCCAAATTTTTACGATATTACACGAGCAATTTTAATTGAAATCTGTGACTCTTCCTAAGCTCATTAGTTTGATAATAGTGAAGGTAGTTTTCCTTGAAAAGAGTTATTTGGCTTTAATGAGATTCATAAGCTAAAGCACACAAGGAAAACCATGAAAACTATACTTTTACAGGGAAAATGAGGAAGTCTTCAGACAACTTCCTTAGTTTCTGGAGATTATAAGAGCACTGAATGAGGAGGTAACCAAGAAAGGAAGACCAAAATGGTTCGTGCAGCTGATGGGATCTAAATCTGGATGTAATGAATTGAATAAGCAGAAGCAGCTTTCCCATAATTACTGCTCCAATTGAAGACAAAAATGGCTGAAGAAGATAGTCTTCAAGTGTATGGGAGGCCTGGAAACATCAGAGGTTGAGCAAAGCAATTAAGGAAACTAATAAAATTGCTGGGAAGCAAAATGAGTTCACAGCTCTTCTGTTTCTCGCTTTCTGTGGAAAAATAGGTCTTGAAGTCCTCCCCTTTATTCTCATTAGCCACAGTCCATTCTGAAATAGAACATTGACCTTCATGGACTGACAGCACTTGTGAACATAAAGACAAACCTTAAATCCCGCTTAAGAATTGCCTACAGGAGCATGATGTATTTTGTTAGTGGGAAATACTTGTGTTTTCCTCTGTACCTGACTCATTTGGAGAAATAGTCATCAGAGGGCCTATAAAATTGTGCCTTCTCCCTTTTCTCTGAAAAAAAATGAGTTCAGACAAGTGCAACAAATAACCTTTGTGCTGATAATGAACCTACCAAGCTAAATGCCTTCTTTCAACTAAATGCATGCTTGAGCCCAAACTTGTCCATGTTCTTGGTGCTCAGCATGTGTTTGGCTGTGAGCCACAGGCTTACGCTGTGGTCTGAATCATAGAATCATAGAATTAGCTAGGTTGGAAAAGACCTACAAGATCATCCAGTCCAACCATCCACCTACCTCCAATAACCCCACTAAACCATGTCTCTCAATGCTATATCTAAATGTTTCTTGAACACCTCCAGGGACGGTGACTCCACCACCTCCCTGGGCAGCCCATTCCAGCGCCTGACCACTTTTTCAGAAAAGTAGTGTTTCCTAATGTCCAGCCTAAATCTCCCCTGGTGCAACTTGAGGCCATGAAGTACACTCTGATGGAAAGTCTTGGCCATGTGCCGCAGTTGTGTGGTCCCAAGCTCTATATCTTCTTAACTTCCCTTGTACAGATGAGGTGACTCGCTAGCCCCAGAACTCTTATTCATCACCCTGTGGTTAGTTTGTCTGCTTTGGGTTTAGACAATAGTCTTTTCATTAACTGGAAACAAAAGCAGGAAGTGTATGGCGTCTGAAGTGCTGTGGTGCATGGTTGACCCTTGTAGTGTTGGCATAGCCATCACATGTAGCAGCTGCTGTAATGAAAAGTCAATCTTTTTGCTATAATATTTTTAAGACTATGATGAGATTAACAGCAGCTTCAATTTAATGTTGCTGAGGTACACTCAGAAGCATGTCCTTTAGCCATATCTTAGAGCGACGCGTGACTGACTTTTCTGCAGGTGGCTTATCTCTTGGCATGAGGTTGTTAGCACATAAAATTTGCATAGATTCTAGGTTGTTTTCAATTCTGTTTTTATTCAAGGCAGTTATGGGTGTATATAGTAAAATGGTTTCGGTAACAATGTTTGAAAACTATTTCTGCTCACTTTAAGGCATAAGCATCCCTTTCTATGTGATTTTGTCTTCTAGGCTCATCCAAAAGTAAGTGAGAAGCTGAAAACTCTAATGGTGGAGTGGTCAGAAGAATTTCAGAAAGACCCACAATGTAGCTTAATATCTGCAACTATTAAATCTTTAAAAGAAGAAGGTGTAACTTTTCCTGCAGCTGGATCACAGGTGAAAGCTCAATTGGGAATACACAGTACTTTTCCTGTTAGGCTTCTGTCAGTGAACAGCAGGAAAAAACCGTGCATGGATTTTTTTGGCTGGGGGGAAGTAGGACCCTTGTTATAGTTGGGTTGCATCCTGACACTGAGGTTCATTTCATTCTGCTTTTTAATTTCTTTGCCCACTGAGGAAAAGTAAGAACAGATTAAAGGTTATTTCTTGCTGTCTTCGAGTTGTTTCATTTTAGATCTGTCTTTCCTTCAGATCATTTTTTTAGAGTTTCATCAACCTGTCATACCTTAAAAATCTAAGCAGTGCTACACCCACACCTTGTACTTGGTGTTTCATGGCTCTAATTGCTGACTTGGAGCACGTTTCTTCTTTTTCTTCACAGAGCTTCACAAAACAATTGGCAGTAGCTGAAACTGAGACATTTTTTAAAAATGATGTGCTGTGCTGTGCTTCCCTTCTCTAAGTCCCCTTTTCTTGTTCATGCATTTTTTTTTGTCTATGTCAGGAGTTGTCCATCTCTGCAGTGCTGCGGTGATGGGTGCTCTAGTCCCTAACCTCGCTTGCTCTTTTTATTTTTCATGTGGTGGTATACTATGCCTGATCATCTAGCTGGCAGATATGGTGACAAGTTTTCTTTTTTTTAATGCTTTATTATTTATGCTTCTAAATATTCTTATGTTCAAAATGAGTTAGGTGAAGAACAGTCTTTAAAATTAGAAACATATCTTCTGTTACATATCCCTTCCATGAAGTTCACTTTTCTCTGTATTAAACACAGGTGGTGGGTTGTGTGTGTTTTTAATTCTACAATCTTTCCTTCCTCCACAAAGATGTTTTCACCTCTAAATCTAGGATAAGTGTTAAAACATATGGCAGAAACATGGAAGATGGAGAGTGCTGGCAAACAGTTACGCTTTCTTCCTACAGATGCATATAAAAATGACATCTTGATGTCTCTGCATCATACGCTTCACTGCAAACAACAAAGCTGAGGTTTCTTAGTATGCTTGTACAGAATTGTTTCCTAGAACCGTTGATAATCCCAGTATCTGAAACCAGTTTGTTCATTCCTGCAAGAAGACTTCTTTGTTGGAGTGAAGAATTTCACTGTGCTCTTGTGGAGACTCAAATTATTCAAGTCAGAAGCTCCCAACTTGATATACACATGCTTTTCATCCTCATGCTCCCAAAAGGAGAGGCAGAGGGTAGCTATTTGCTGTGATGTGGAGAGAAATCTCCTTTTAGCAAGTCCGACTCCTAGTTAGTAACTTAATAACTTCACACACGTAGGACTCCAGAGAGCTCTTCTTCCCTTGTGAGGGGTGAGGTGGAGGACAAAGGTGGAAAGAGCAGTCTTTTAAATGCAAGCAGTTTCATCTAAGTAATGCTATTAACATTGTTATTTAAATGAAATATTTAAATAAATGAGATCCGATTATTTTACTTTGTTCTTTCCTGAAAACAAAACATGGATGAGATTCTGGAGAGCAGTAATTTTTCTCTTCTGAGGGATCATCTTGGGTCAGTTATGGAATGCCCTAAATAGGCAGCTAACAGGGAACAACTTCTTTTCAATTTTTTTAAAGTATATAATTATAGAGCTTTCTTCCTCCATTGTAACTTGAAGATATTCTATTGTTAATACATTTGCAGGCTACCACAAATGCTGCTAAGAATGGTTCTTCATTAAGCAAAAACAAAGAAGATGAAGATATAGCTAAAGGTAAATTACTAGTCACAGCCCTGTGCTCTGGAACGTTAAGCTAAAATGCATCGAAATAAAAAGCTGTACTTTATTCTGCTGCATAGAATTGAAAGCAAGGGCTCAGCAGGTTGAGAATTTAAGTTTGTTTTTGAAATGTCTCTTGTGCACGAGTACTGCTTGTCTTTGAATTGTTGCAGGGCAAAGTAAAGCTGTCAAAATATAAAGCATAGGTTGTAGTTCAGAGTGAAGACTTTAAACTTACGCAGACCATAATGCTAGAATATGTATTTCTTCTGATTAGGAAAGCAAAATACCTTTGTATAGAGGGATAAAATACACAGATTGACCTGTTTTTTCTTCTCCTGTCCTCATTGTAGCTATTGAATTGTCCTTGCAAGAGCAGAAGCAGCAACAAATGGAAACCAAATCCTTGTACCCATCTGCAGACATTCAGCAAACTAATCAGAACCTGAGGAAGGTGCGAGCTCTCTATGACTTTGAAGCTGTCGAGGACAATGAGCTCACCTTTAAAAGTGGAGAAATTATTTTTGTTTTGGATGACAGGTACAATACACTCAGATGAAGGTGCCTTTATTCTGCAACTGTTGTGGTGTTAGGCTAGCAGTTTTTTCCCCTGATGCTTTCTTTTCCACAGGCGTGTATATTGTCATTCCTGCCTTCTTCAGATCCCTTTATCATCCACTCTTCTTTCCATACCCTGAATTATTTTATCCCATGAAAACATTCTGAATCTTGCTTTTCTGTGAAGCCCTCCTTGCCCTCCTTCCCCAGTTGATGTATTTCTCCAGTGGTTAGACGTTTCTTTAGAAAGAGCCTCCTGCCACAGCAGCACTCTCTGACACTGCTGGAGCCATTCTGTGCTGTACTAAGGAAGTTTTCCCCTGCAGCTGTCCTGCTTTGGCTGGCAAGGTTCACTGGAGAAGCAGTGCGCTGTGATTGTGATGCACGGCATCCTGGTTAAGCTTGGCTTCTTGCTTTATGTAATAAAAGTTGTAAAAAGTTAGTGGCAAGGAGAAAGCAGCCTCTGCCCAGCTGAACTGACGCTGTGCCATTGGCCCAGTTAACACTGCAGGTTTTGACCTCACAGTGTTCTTGGTGCAGAGGGAACCTCTATGTGTTCCCTTAGATACTCATTCTATAGTGTAGGTCCAATTTGTGATTTTTATGTTAATTGGCTATAACATGTCCTAAGAATATACATACACACGTTATAGTGCTGAATTCTAGCTAGTTCCAGAAATTGTTTTATCTGTGGCTATCAAGCATTGGATGTGTTAGGCATAAAACTGAAGAAAAATGCTTCAATAATTGTTCACTGTTGTCACTGTTCTTCCAGTGATAGCTAAGAAGTAGAATCAGCTTATGCTGCTCTAATTTAACAGTCTTTGACACATCAATTATATTTCTAATGTTAGTCCTCACTTGTGTACCTCTTGTAAACTTTGAGGTGAAGCTATAATGGGCTATCATCTAGTCAATCTAAAGAACTGTGCGTTAAACTTGAAGTGGTTGCTACTTAATGATCTCCTCCGCAGCCCCTACCCAGCTCCTGGCTTTGGCTTTGCTGCTGGGCTAATCTGTACCTGTGTTCTCTTTTGCTGCTGTTACTGGACATGCAGGGGAATAGTGCCTTAGATATCACAAGTTTCCTATCAAAGCACAAAATGCCATTGGTGCTGAGTGTTAATGTTCCGAGTTCGTAATGCAGCTTTATTTCCCCAGTGACACCAATTGGTGGAAGGGTGAAAATCATCGAGGAGTGGGACTGTTTCCATCTAATTTTGTGACTTCTGACTTAAATGTTGAACCCGAGGCAGGTAAGTTAGCTACTAAAAGCTGACATATTATGTTAGAAATGTGGGTTTATGGTGGAACTGCTGCTTAGCTCGTAATCAGAATAATTTCCTGACCAGCCTGAGAGAAGAATTGAGGGAGAAATCCTGAAGTTGTTGCAAATGAGCATGCAAGCATTTACTGCTGCTGTAGCTCACTTTCATGATATCTTTTGGTTCTAAGTTGTTGCTTTCTTCTTACGGTGGTAATTCACACTTCATTGTGTAAGAGTAAGGCATTACTTCCCTAGCAGATAGGTGTGGTCCCAGCTTGAAGTACTTACTCAAATTTCTGTGTCCTTTAAAAGTTTGATGCTGAGCAGGTGAAAAAATAATAATACAGAGTAGCATAAAGCTAACACAGTTTCTTTTCTGCTGATGTGTTACTGATGTTTCTTCTTTCAGCAACTGTGGATAAAAATTGTGTTTCTGAGGATGCTACAGAAGAAATTAAGAAAGCAGAACCTGAGCCAGTTTATATAGATGAGGTATGCAGTCACTTCCGTATACAGAAGTGCTGATATTTTAAGTTGATTAAAACATTATTTTGATACTGACTGTTAAAAGGTAACTATTAAGTTACCTTATATGAGACTTTTAATTTGAAGGTTAAAAGGGTCTCTGCCATGCTTTGGAAATAGCTGTCCTTAATCTTCTCTTCCACCTTTCAGGATAAGATGGATAAAACACTGCAGGTACTTCAGAGTATAGATCCTACAGACCTAAATCTTGATTCAGATCTTCTAGACTCAGAAGGTACTTTGAGCACTGAGTTTGCTAGTTCTTTTAGTTCTGCCTACGATTATTTTCCATGGGTTGAGTTGGTAATTCTTTTGTATTTATTTTAAGCATAAAGAAACCAGGGTGTGTATTATTGGTGTGCTGTAGAATAGTTGATTTCACAGTTGGAGCATGGAGCTATATGTATGCCTCTACGTTTTCTAATAGTTGCCAAGCCAACTCTGTGTTTAACCAAGCAATTTGCTTAACTTCTAGTGAGAGTGCTTTGCCTGATCCTTGCAGGCTTTATCCACCTATCTAAGCTCTGTAGAAAATAAGCAATTAATTGGATGTAAAAAAGTGCTGCTTGCTAAGAGGGAAGGGAAAGTTCTGTTCATTTATGATCTGATTAGTTCAAAGCATATAAGAACAATTGAGTGTTCTTCTAGGGGGGCAGAGGTGGGAGGACAATCTGGAGAGATTCATAGGCAATCCCAAGTATTCCAGTAAAAGCTAAGTCATAGACCTTGCATACAGCAAGCAGAAATGCAAAATTCTCTGTGACTTTCATCAATAGTATTTTGTTTGGAGAGGGAAAAACAAGAGAGGATGACAAAGCAGAATAACCAAAGTATTTTCCTTCTCTGTTTGGGATGGAGGATTTGGATTTCTGTGATAACTGGATCCACTCTCTAATTTTGGACGCTTCCTTAGTGTAGTTAGATAAAGTATTTTTTGGTTACGTTTTACAATTAGTTGTGCAGTATGTTAACTACCTTGGCTCTTTTGTCTTTACAGTTATATGTCAACAGATGGGTCCAATGATAGATGAAAAACTGGAAGAGATAGATAGGTGAGTCATAACATAGTGACTGCATAATTTACCAGTACTTCAAATCGTGCCGTTGTATTAATTTTTTTATATATTCTCCTTCATCTCCCAAGGTAGGAAATGTTGCAGGAAAGAATTAGACCGTTCTACAGTTTGGTTTTTGATACTTAGGTACAGAAGTCCCAGTTTGTGTACTGGGGCTTGGTGGCTGCTCTCCTGAGCTTACTGCACAAGTTACTGGGTGCACTGTGTATTAACAGTTACTGCTTGTAGGCTTTTGCAGTCTGTCTGGATATTCTCAGTCTGCTGTTCGCTGCCCTCTGTGACAGAAAAATCTGTTAAACAATGTCTTTCCCCCTTTCCCCTCAAACTCTATAAGGGAAGGATGAAAAGGTAATTAATCCTGCTGGAGTTGCCTGCTTTGTTACAACTAGGGAAGGATAGTTATTCACCATTTTTACTCTCCTTCCATTGCAGTGATGTAAGAAACAGCGTAGACTCTGGCAGTTTTACAGTACAGATATGTAAGACATCTGCCATCTACCTTTGAAGATAGTTTTTTTTTTTTCTTTTGTACTCCAATCCCTTTAATGAGTCACTCCTATTTTACTATCTGACGCTAGCTGATAGAGAGACTTAGTGTTTGCATCTGTTTATTTTGAAACAGAAAACATTCCGAATTATCTGAATTGAATGTGAAAGTTCTAGAAGCTTTGGAGCTCTATAACAAACTGATGAATGAAACACCAATGTATTCAGCCTACTCCAAACTCCATCATCCTGCACAATACCCACCTACATCTTCTGGTGTTTCAGTGCAGGTCAGTATCCCTGTCTGGAAATAGAGACTTTCCTAATATAGATTTCTATTTAAAAAGATGACAGCAAAAATGAAGAAGTGTAGACTTCCTGCTAGCCTACGAACAATCTGACATTGCCTGGTGACTTTCTGTAGCTTTTAGAATAAAATATCATTTAAGCAGTTGAACAGAGTATTTTAATTTGCAGTTACTAGCTCATGCAATAAGTTATAGGTCTCAGTTTTACTCTCTAATTAGAAAGGTACTTTATTGAAAATCCTTTAAAGATTCTTTCTGTGATTTTCTTTTTTTTTTCCATCAGAATTCTGTGTTTCAGTGTCGCTCAGCAGCTTGGTGGATATTCTTGCTATGAGTCATGTCACTCTTGAAGTGATGTTACCTTCTTATCTAATAGGGATGTGAGTGGACTTTGATATTAGTGCATTAATCATGAGTGCAGTGCACTTTTGCTAAGTATAAAACCCTTAGTCTGGTTTTAGCTCTCTATTTCCTAAGGTGGGGGCTGGGAAGAGTATAATATTAGTGGGTGTAGTTGCTCAGAATTGATCTACAGTATCTCTAGGGTGCTACATTGGTGTTCTAAGAAAACAGAGATGGAGAAGAAAGAGGGATTTTAAAGGTCTTTTTTTGCAGAAAGCATAGAATGAGTGGTTTTACTTCGAGTGAATTTTATTTAATGTTAATTGTTCCTTGGGAAAAGAATAGTTGCTATAGCAACTGCTAGATCTGAAAATGTCAGTTAAAAGTAATTCTGTGTCCTTAACTTCTGGTTCTGGTGGAAAAAAATCATTATGTTTGGAGGCTAAAAAGTAACTTAAGCCAAAGGGCAACAGCAGTTTACTTATTCTTACAAGACAAATGCACCCAGCAGTGAAAAATAGGAGATAATGGTATTTGTGCTGGGCCTAGTATTGACACAACGGTGTATGTTCCTTCGGTGTCAGTACACAGCCATACCAAGTCCAAAAGCAGTAAGCAGTGTGGCCTTCTATAAGCAGGCTGTACCACTTGTTCAACCAGAATTGGAGTGAAGACTTAGCTTAAACCAGAAATGCAAGAAACTGAAGTTTTTGCTTCCCTTCAGTTGGAGTCTGAGACTATTCTTACGTTTTGATTTCCAAAATGCATAACGTAACAGATCTTGTATGGTGCTCATCTTCCTGCTCAACCTGTTTGTGCATGAAAATATGTTGAGGAGTGAAAATCGTAAAGACAAGGCAAACTGGTGAGAAACAAACTAGGTTTCTGTGAGGTGCAAAGGTTGTGTGCGAGGTGTGAGCAAAAAGGTTCTACTCTCAGATAAGTAACCACAGACCTTGTTAGCAGTGCATTTTTGAAAGAGATGCCTGGGGATGGAATAAAGGATGCCTATTACAAACCCTTACATGTGTTAGGAGAAGTTGCATGTTTTCTTATTAGAAGCGTCTTAGAAAAATAAATTCAGAATCAGTTCGTTTAGACTTTGAACCCCAACGTATCTATTCATTGTAATTGTATTCTGTGCTACGTTTATTGCTACTTATGTGAAAATAAAAGGTATACTTTTTTTTATTATTATTTAGTCATATCCTGTACAGCCACCTAGTGGAAACTACATGATCCAAGGTGTTCACCAAGTCACCATTTCCCAAGGTTACGGCCTAGGACCCGATCGGATGGGGCAGCTCAGGTCTCTGCCTCAAAATATCAATTCTTCTGGAGCAACTCAGCCCGTACAAACTGCTTATTTAAGGTATCAGTCATTTCAGCAGACTCTTAAATTACCCTTTCCATAGGATTGCAGGACGGTGTGGGTTGGAAGGGACTTTAAAAACCACCCAGCTCCAATCCCCTGCCACGGAAGGGGCTCCTGTCACCAAGCCAGGCTGCCCGGGGCCTCGTGCACGGCCTTGGGCACCTCCAGGGGTGGGCAGCCACAGCTCTGGGCAGCAGTGCCACGGCCTCGCTGCTCTCATAGAGGCTGCGACTGTGTGGGGTGTTTACAGTGCTGTGTTTTACCACTTTGAAAGCGTGCAGATAGCTTTTGGACTAAGAAAAATTCTTATCGGAGAAGCAGATGTGAGCTTGCCAGAGTTGGATTTGTTTTGTTTTGTTACAGCCCAGGACCAGACTCAGTGTTAAGCCAGACATACGTGACCCAGAGCCCCGGGCTTCCCGCAGCTGCCAGCACAGCGGCGTACAGCCAGCAGCAGCTGGGGGCATCGGTGGATATGGCAGCTTACCAGAGTAACACACCGAGTTTGCCTCAAGGACCAGGTTATCCCATGGCACTTCCTGCTCATTCCGTTCTACAGCAACAAACCAATTACCATCAACAGCCTCTCCTTTAAAAACAGACCGGGCTCGTTTCTTAAAACAATGAAGAGAGATTGCTGAATCGAATGGTTTTTATTAATACCTGTCACAGATATCAAAACGCATTTTCCTTTAAAATAACCCGACGTAGGGTGATGCTGAATAACGGTATGCGTCAGATCTGATTGTTAAGCGTTTCCTTAATGATAGTTTGAACTAGATGAGCTGCTGATTTAAAATAATTTCAGATTGCTTTGAGCCCTTGTTGCAGTGGTTTCAAGAAATGCCTTTTGCGAGTCTGAATTTAAGTAAAAAAAAAAAAAAAAAAAAAATGCCCGAAATTAATTTCATGTGTTTCTAGAAATGCGAGGGTGCATAGTCACTGTTCCGTGTTGCTCTCGTTACGCATCGTCTCCTCTGGTGTCTCACTGTGATCTTTCCATCCAAGTAGCTTTACAGAGCCTCTGCTGATGGAGACACCTCCTCTCCGCGCTGCTGTAGTGAGCTTTACAGTATGGTGTGTGCTGCCTAACTGGAACAGCTGCACAAGCGAAGCAGATGAGAGCCGGAAGAGAAAACGGTTCGATACTGTGACGGAGAACCGCGTGCTTACAGAAATAGGAGAAATGACGTTTTTATAGGGCTGCCTATTGGATTTTTGGGAAAGCACAGCTCCTGATGTGTTTCTCTTGAAAGAAACTGTGGGAGGGGGGCGAGGGATGTTTGAACTCCCTTGTGGCTTTGGGCAGAGGTGGTACAGCAAGCACACATTGCCTTTGCACAAGCATGCAAGGGACGCTCCCGGTGGCCTGTGTGGGTACTCTGGATACGAGGTGCTGAGCCAGAAACTTGCACGGAATAGATTTTCTTTTTCCTTTGTTGTTGTTGTATGTAGAAGTGAAGGAGAAGTGTAATTCTGTGTGGTAAAAGGAAGGACTTGAAGCATGTTTGATGCTTAGGACTGTGAGACTCTGCCTTTGTTCCATTTCCAGCGGGGAGGCAAATGGAACAGGAATTGTCTCTATGGGACCAGAGGGTTCTTGCCTCTGCTGGATTTCCTTTTGTTGCCACCATTTTCATGTGTAAATAAACGCTGGTTACAGTCAGAGAGAAACTCTTAAACCAGGTAAAAAATCTACTACACACTACATGTGGGCAGCGACCGGGATTGTGCTCCTCGTTTGGTGCAAGGAATCCTTGCATACTGAGAGCGACAGACGTGTCCGTAGAAAAGAAATTGCCTTGGAACTGTGGAAATGTAGCATTTGGTGGCTAAGAAAAACGTAGGAATTTCTTCCCTGATGCACTTTTTAATGGGTGGGCTCTTTTTCCTTTTCCTTTGACAAGAGGAGCAGGTGAGTTACCCTTCAGGAATGTGGGATTTTTTTCTTTTATTGTTTCAGCCTCTGAAAAAAAAAAATCACTTCATTCTCCTGCTTACGTACTCACCTTAGCAGAGTCGTATTTATCCATATTGGAACATTGTTACGATGAGTAATAATCTTCAGATTGGGAAAATAATGCACGTAAATAAGTGATAAAACATTTAGTGGAATGCCTGAAGCTCCAAACGTGTCTAAACGAGCATGTTTGGTGTGCAACTCTTCTCCCAGATGAGAACTAGCAGACTGTAGGCTGTTGTTGAGGATGCAACCAGCCTTCACTCCGTGCCACCTCCATTTCTTTTGCGTTTTATGTAATTCTTTAGTATCATGACGTTATTCACTTGCAGCCTCGTGCTTATGCAATGACTGAGGTATTCAGTACCTGCTCTTCAGATCACCTTTATTTAAATTTGTGCAATTAGAAGGAAGCTACTGTCTTTCCTTTGACGTGACTTTGTCTGTATCCTTCCCTCTGAAGTAGTTTGGTGTAAACGACACACGTTGCAATACTGAAGTATTTTGAGAACTTTTTTCCTCGCGTTTGTTAAGAGGAGTAATTAACTTCAATGCTGCTGTTCAAAATTCTAATTGTTTCGAGGTTTTTTTGGTAAGAGTGTACTTTGTTCCAAATTGGTGCGTAATCAAACTGAAGCGTGCTGTGATTTCTGTAGTTTCTCTGTGTTTGTTAGTAAATGGGAGCAAGGGGTAGGTGTTTTCATTGGATTCAAAACTTTGACCCAGCAGAAGTATCTTAAATGGAGATGGCTAGACAGCTGTGATTTGATGGCTTTTAGTTAATTGGTTTGTGGGATATAAATAATGTACATACTCATTTGTCTGAGATTTTCTACACGGCTACGTATATATGCATACTGTTAAAGCCTGGAGTTTTATAAAGGCCAGATTTGTGATTGTCGTCTCTTATATTCCAAATCCTGTGATATGCAACTTGTAGATAGTGTAAAATAATTTAATTATTACTGTAATGGTGTCTCTAGAGGGCTTTGGTGTTAAGAGGACCGGTTGTTTTTTTCCTCTGCATACTTCTGTACTTGATCATATTTATTTTTTAGGCCTGATTGTAACTGAACACGCTGCCAAAGGATTTATCTAACTTCGGATTTCTACATTAGGTTTATACCTACTGTTTTGTATCAGGAATCAATGGTAGATAACTTCTGCTTTTTCGTATAAACTCTTAATGGCTAACGTAGAAATCGGTGCAACTTTATAAGGAGAATTTTCTTGCGATAGGTTCGTTTCAGGGATGCTGAGAACCTCTATACTAGATGCATTTTCTTCCAGTATGAATTGGCAACCCACGATGTCTAAGTTACAGTCAGCTGAGAGCAGCAGTTCCATCCGTCTGCGGTGTCACCATTCAGGCGTGCTTTGAGAAATGGTGCTGCTTCGTTAGGGCCTTGATGTGGCACGTGCCTCGTCTCCTTAATTTGGTACAAAGATTACAATCTGAAGTTGTTTCTGTAGCAGGTAGACCTTCAAGTAACGTCCTGTGCTCGTTCGGCTTTTGTTCATAGTGTCCATAGGCGTGTGGGGCGGTGACTCTTTGGAGGCTGTCCTCCAGAAAGGAGCGGCTGAGCTGCAATCTCTTACCGTAATTATTTTCTGATAGGAAGGTTTATTTCTTATTTTTATCTATGCATCTTTTCTAAAAAAATAATAGGCACTACTCTTGCTCGCGTCGAACACTGTGACGTAATTGTAGAATAAATAACTTGTTAGAACTTACGGCTTTTACCAGCTAAATTGTACGTGAAGCTGACAAACTGTTTGGAGTCGATGGAAAAAGAAAAGTGAAGGGAAAGGAATAGAGGAGGGGCAGGCTGTGGGTGCTGGTGGCTGTGCTGGAGCTGTGCCATGTGCCGGCTGCTGAGCGGCCTGGCCTTGCAGTTCACATGTTCCCGTTCTGTTTGGCGTGGGGCTCGAGGCGAACGTGTGCTGGTTAACTGAGGTATCACAGTCCTGACAGAAAAATTACCTTAGAGTTTGCAGTATTAGGAATGGGGGGATCTGTTTTGATGGAACACTTGGCCTCTCATCTGCAATATGTGTGCATTGCCTTGTGTGAATAAACAAAGTTTATTTAACAAACAGGGGTGAGAAGTCTTCTGTTTGCGACGCGGGCGCGTCCTTGCCAGCTGTTGGCAGCCGGTGGTGGGGGCCTGGCTGCTGCGGCCCTCCCCTTCCTGCCTCCCCTTGTTCCTGTGTGCTGCAGCAGAACCAGCCCTCTGGGAGCGAGCAGCTGAACTTCACAGCTGTGCCAGCGAGCTCTTCATATTGGGAACCAGTGCTTGTTACCTTGAGTTGCATATAAACTCAACTCGGTGTGCTGGAGAACGTTGTTGCACATTGGTTAACCGATATATGTGTGAACCAGCGTGGGGAACAGAACAGTCTCAAAGAAAATGGTAATACGAGGGTTATACGGAAAACAAATCCACTGCTCCAAAGTGTGATTGAATTTACTCATCCTAAGAATGAACCATAATTGCTTCGAGCTTATTACAGGTTTTCAAGGAAACAAATGAACCAGAAAGCAATTTGTAACTCAATGTGAGAATAAATCCGTGTGCTGTAGAGCTGCCTTCTGCTCAGGCTGCGAGTGGATACTGAGCCGGCCTGCGGGGAGCCTGATGCACCTGGGAGGTGTGTTGTTGTTAGACAGCAGTTACTGCCCTGCATCATTTGCTCTCAGCACCTTCTCCAGTCCCTGGCCCTGCTGGGCTGCTTTCAGGTCACTTCGGGCTACAAGTCTGCATTCTACAAAGCCAAAGCATTGGATACATTTCTGGCAGAAAGTTAGTTTTTCATCTCAAATCTCAAATATCGTTATATCTTGGGGAAGTGAGACGATGGTAAATACATTTTCTGGGCAGCATCTTAACTTGGGAGGTCAGCCACGTTTAAAGAATAATGCTTAAAGAAAGCATCCTGGCTAGTACCAGCTTCATCGTGAAAGCGAACTCAAAAATAATCTTAATTTAGCCCTCAGCATCCATGACCCACATCCATCTTTGCTAAAGAAACCAGGCTGCCTCATTTCATCCAAGGAATTGAAAAACCACCCGTGGCACGAGAGGAAGAAACGCGTTCAGCCCGTTGTGCTTCGGGCCCTCAGCCGGGGCGTGCTCGCTCTGCACGGAGCCCGTGCTGCAGGTTCTTCGTGCGCTGATGGCTGCAAGCTGTAAAGGTCCCAGCGGCTGCCTGGAAGGGGCGATTGTAACCTTTGAATGGAAATAAACTTGTTGCTGCACACGCTGGGGAAGCCTGGTGTTTGGATGCTGCCGTCGGCTTGCTCGCTTGGTGCTTTTCCCGGCTGCTTGGAAGCGATTTTCCAGGGGAGCCGCTCTGCGTTGCAGGCTTCCCGCTGCAGCGGTGCGGTTCCTACCCGGCTCCGAGGGAGGGGTCGTGCAGCACGGGAGGGGGAAGCGGGAAATGCAGCTCCTGCTTCCCTTGCTCCAGCCTTCCTGATGAACTTCGGACGGGTTGCTTCGTCTCTTGCTTTATCTTTGTCCCTCTGCCTCCTGGAAGCGGCGGCACCGGGCACGCGACCGGGAGCTGCCGGCCGCTCGCACCGATGGGTACCGCGGCTCCTTCCGGACGCTGCCCCGTGCCGTGGAGCCCGAAGCCGGGGGTCGTGGCCCTCCCCGAGGAGCTGCAGCAAGCGGGCGGTTGCACCGAAGTTTAGCGCCCGCTTCCCAGCTCGGACGCGCTCCCGTCGGGCGGTGCCGTGCCGTGCCGTGCCGTGCCGAGCCGATCTCCCCGCCCGGCGCCGCCTCGGGGCCGCCCCGCACCTCCCAGGTGCCGCCGCCCCCCGCCCCGCTCCTCCCTCTCCCCTCCCTCCGCCCTCGCCCTTCCCTCCGCGCACTCGCTCCCCGGCAGCGCTGAGGTGCGGGGCCGCCGCCGATCCTCGCTGTCATGGCCGCGGTGGGTGCAGCTGCGGGGGGCGGCGGGGCGGGGGTGCGGGCGGCAGACGCGCGACCTTCACGTCTCCGCTTTCCCCGGCGCAGGTGACGAGGGGCACGGCCACGCGCCGCAGCCGGCTGAAGCGCTCGGACGGCAGCACCACCTCCACCAGCTTCATCCTGCGGCAGGTGAGGGCCGGGGGGCGGCGGGGGGCGGCAGCGCTCGGCGGCGCTCCCTCCCGGGGACGCGGAGTCGGCCGAGTCGCGGCCGGGGCTCGTCCGCGCGTTCCCGTCCCGCCGTCGGGGCTCCCGCCGCCGGCTCGGGGACACGCGCGTGTGGAAGCGGCGGTGCCGGGGGGCGGCTCCCGCGGGGCCGGAGGCCTCGGAGCCGTCGGATCCAGCCCTGCCCTGCCCTCGTGCTGCCGGCCCCTGCCGAAGCGCCCGCGGGCGCTCAGCCTTCGCCTTTTCTCTGCTGCGCGGCGTTGGAGCAAACGGTACCGATTCGCTTCGCGAGTAGAAGAGGCGAAACGTTTCTCGGAGCGGGAGCCCGTACTCGCGCTGCTCTGTGTTTCTCAGCGCCGTGAGCGGGACTTTAAGGGAGTGGGGGGGGCGGGGAAAGCCCCGCGCGTGGATGTGCCGAGCCTCCGAGCGAACGAGGGACGCGAGGTTTGGCGTGCGCGGCGTGGAACGCCTCACTGCGCTCGGAGGGCTCGGAACTGTTGCCTGCACTTCGCGCTTCTTCCTCAGGACGCGCCGCGTGTAGGCGTTGCGTTGTAACGAGGAGCAGCTCGCGCTGTGCCCCTGCCGGGCCGAGAGGGGATGGAAGCGGCGGGGTGCGAGGGCCGTGGCCGTGCCGAGGAGCTGCCGAGCCTTCCAGGGCTCCCACCTCAGCGCTTCGGGTCGCTGCGTGCACGCTGCGCTCTCGTCCCGTGCACGCGGCGGTGCGCGGGCGCACGGAGCGGGGGGTGTCCGCGTGAAAATCCGCGTTCGGGTCCGGACGAGGGCGGCCGTGCTCCTGGGCTCCAGTCCATTGGGCAGAATGCCGGCTCGCTTGCTTTAGTCGCTTTCTAAGGTGACTTTTCAGCCCGCAGAGATTCTGGGCGGCGGCGGCGGTCCTCGGTGTTCTCTCCCCCGGGAAGCAGGCAGGCGCGGTAGCGCTTCTCCGTGAGATCTGTAGGAAGATCTCGTTCGGATTGTGGGAGCTGCGCACCGAAAATAACTGCTGGGCTCCCTCCCACCTCCCTGCCGAGGGAGCGGAGCGGAGCAGCTGCCTCCACGGAGCGCTTAGGTGAGGTCACGTTAGCTCTTCCTGCGCCTTTAACGCAGTGCTCCTCTCCGTGGGCTCCTGTAGTGCACGGGCCCTTTAGCGTTCTGTGTTTTTGCTGTGAGTCCCGAGCTGCAGCGCGTGCCGGCAGCGTGCAGCTCCTTGGCTAACAGCTGGGCAGAAAGGGGCCTGATGTCAGGAATTGCCTCCAAGTAACGTTCTAGCTCTATGTACATACCTGCCTTAAAGAAAAGAGCGATTCAGTAGGATATATGCATGTCTCAGCAGAGTTTAAGTCTGTTTTGGGTCTGGCGTGTGTTACGAATTGTGACTTAGTTTTCCCAGCACCGAGGGAAGTTTTGTTATTCCCTTCCTTTTCCATAAGGGCGCAGGTGCACGAGTCCCCCAGACTTGAACTCTTTACCAATTTTTCTTCTACGTTGCATTTAATTTTAGTTCTAAGTTCATCCATCGGTTTAATTTAATTTAGCAGGAGGGTAATGCACGGACAGGCTTGTGAGTGGGCACTGGTGTCAGCACCGAGTGGCGAGGGCACGGGCGTCACTTTGAGCTGTGCATGTGCCAGCAGCAGCAGAGCTGAGGGGCTCAGAAGCAAGATCACATGTGATGCATGTAGGATGCCTCTCCTGAAGGAGGAGAGAAAACACCTTTTCGGATTGGAGGACAGTACAGTAAGTGTGGAAATCTGATGGTGCCTGTAATTGAGCGGCTCTGGGCAGCATCACGCTTGGGGCCAGCTCCAGGGCCACGCTGCATCAGGATCCATGGGGTAAACGTGGAGGTTACGAGGTGCCAGCGCTGAGCATCAGCTCCAGTGCTGCTCCGTGGGAAGCTGTGGGGCATTGGTCCAGCACTGGGGCTGCTCCGTGGGGCCTGGGCCAGGCCGTGCAACACCGCTCCTCTTACAGCCGCGCTGCTGCTGCTCGGTCGTGTTTCAGAAGCCCTTAAGGGACAGAAGTCAATTATCAGCGTGGTGGAGTAAGGGAATAAGTAGGCCAGCTGAAAACACATGCTTATAATTTTGCAGATGCTGGAATAATAATTCATTGGGTTTGGTTTTTTTTCCTCCAGAAGATTTCGTTTCCACCTCTTATTTTGACACAGCGTGACTCGTAATGCAGTTTGTTTGCTGGTTGGTTTGACTTCTGGTGACTTAATCTCTTATTGCCTTCGATTTTCAAATGGGATTTATTTTGTTGGGTCAAGTTAAGGTAAGCGCCAACAGCCGCAGCACAAAGGTAATGTTACAGCTCCGCTTCTTGCCCAAGGGAAGGGCCCAGTGGGTGCTGCCTTGGTCTCGGCTGCGGTGCAGGGCAGAGGCTGCCCCGTTTCTCGGCAGATGTGCGCACCAGGAGTCGTTAATGCAATCTGTGGAGGAAAAAGCTCGTGGTAAATGGCTCTATCTGTGTTACTGGACTAGGAGTCCCCAGGGATAGCCAGTGTCTGAAGCAGAGACTTTGACAGTCGCAGATAAGGGCTCTGCAGGAGAATGAGAGCTCCCATCCCCTCCCTCCCCGCTGCCCTAAATGCAGCCCTGCTCGGGGGGCTGCTCTGCCCTGGGGCACAAAATGCTCACCTGTGTCTTCTCCCCCAGTGTCCCTGCTCCGTCCACCATCCTTTGTAGAGATTTTGTTGGATTGAGTCTCGTCAGCTGAAAGGTGGGAGGGTGGGTGGGTTCCCTCTGGGATGGAGAGGTGTCTGCTTTGAATAGCTCGGCTCTCAGAGATGCAACCAATGCTGAAGTCTGGCTGCAAACCTTGCGGTCTGATCAGGTTCTGCAGGGCTCTTGCTGCCTGCTTGTGTGTCCAATTGCCTCTATTTGCAAATGTTTTGGTGATTTACATGCTTGAAGTGAAACACGGGGTCATGTGCACCTGAATACAGGGCCTGGTACTGAAGTCTTCTTGAATGTCTCGTAGCACTTAGAAATTCTTCTCAGCTTTTGCCAGAGTCTTCAAGTGGAGTGTCCTTGTCCACTTCCAGCACATTTAACTTCACCCAAAATGGCATTCAGAAATACAGTTTGTTCCTGGAAGGCTTTTTGCTGATAAAGACAGTTGGAGTTGCAGTCAGTTTTCTTTTCAGAGCGAGTTACACCTGGTGCTGCACCTCTGGCAGCGGCTGTGCTTGCTGCTTCACCTGCAGGACTGAGAGGAAAAGGAAACACCATCTCAGCTGTGTGCAAGGGCGATGTGTGGCCTGAAGAGCAAGTTTGAGCTCTGTAGTGGATGCTATCTGCCAGCCAGGTGGGAGGGCAGTTGCACTGGGTGCTCTTGCCCAGAAAAATCTCATTCCCGTTCCCAGGAAAGAGGAATCACATTTTGGTGCTCGCTGATGAGTGACGTGCGTAGGGAGGTGTCGTGACCTTTAACTTTTTTTTATGTACACGTCTGATTTTTTCCTTCAGTTCTGCAACTCTCACCTTACAAACGTCTTCCTCAGGACGAGATGAGCCTTTGGTTGGTGAGCTCGAGTTGTTGCTCGTCTGTAGCGCAGGCTTTCTGAGAGCAGAAGCGGGTGGCACCGAGCGCTGTTGTCCAAGCCAGCCAGATGTGCAACGAACCACGCGTTCCTCCAAAGCAAGCGCTGATGAGGGTGATAAAAGGTATATCTGCAAAGGAGCGGGTTAGAATGTCAGTCACTTACAGGATGAGCTCAATTCTGTGATGAGTCATTAATTTCTAAAATATAACTTGCTGCAGAATATGATTATTCCTTAGACAGAGGGCTGGATCGTTATTTTCTCTGCACGGCATTTAGCAGCCGTTAGGGCGTTTGACAGGTGAATAAAAGATTCAGCCCTTTCCCCAAAGAATGCCAGCCTTGATGGCAGCGCGGCGTTGCTGTAACTCACCTTTGTTCTTAAATCAGCGTAGTTAACTCGTACAACAGTTGCATCTTTTGGGTTAAGCCATGCTTTGGCTTTGGCTTACCCTAAACCTGTAGGCTTGCAGAGAGGGAAAACCATCATAAGTCACTCTTGAACTGAAATAAATTTCTGCGGAGCGCCTTGTTCTAGCATGCCAATATCCATTTGACTTGGAGGCTGGATTGGGGCCTTCTCTTGCGTGGAGCACCATGGAGTAAGTGTAGGAAAGCGCTGTGAACTTTGGAGATGTTGGTGAGCATTCTCCACTGACGTCATCGCAGGCTGTGCTCCATTTCCAATGGAAGGGATAACTTGGAATCATAGAATCACTAAGGTTGGAAAAGACCTCGAGGACCATAAAGTCCAACCATCAACCCATGGCCACCATGCCCGCCAAACCACGTCCCTCACTGCTGCATCTACACACTTCTTGTGGAGATGGCCTGTGGTTGGAGGGCACTGTTGAGGATGTTCCCACCCTCAGGAGCCCATGGGCATCCCTGGCACGATCGGAGCCAGCAGAGCCGTGCTGTGGGCTGGAGCTTTCCTGCAGGCTTCTCCTGTCGGCTGGGAGAGACCAGCCAGCGGGTGGGCAGGCTGGACTGTGGGAGGGGACATCTGCGGTGACCTTGGTGAGACAAACAGCAAAGGCTGCTGTTACGAGAAATGCTGACATGATGAAGGCTGTCAGACGAAATCAGGCTCTGTTAGCGCTGCTGGTGTCTCTGGGCTGGAGGGCTGGGTTTCTGCGTTGTATCTGGGCAGCTCCCGACCCCACGCTGGCTGGTGCTGGTGACTTCCAGGTGACAGCCGTGTCCTGCCTTGTGTCCCACCAGGTGCTGCCAGCACGGCTTACCTCTCGGTCGTGGGATGTGCAGATGAAAGCTTTCCTGGACTTGCCTTGGGTGCTTTGAGAGGCTGATGGAGCGCGTCCTCCATTCCTGTAGGCACCCACATCTGCCTTGCGCTGTCCTTTATGACTGCTGCATCGATCCCTGGCACCCCAAAATCTCAACCAAAGCCTTGGGTGGGCTGTGCCCTGCATGAGGATGAGGAGGTGGGTGGGGGGATGAGCATCGTAAGCAGCAGTAGAAGGGAACATGAATGGGTTTTCTTGCTGCGGTGGGAAGAGAAGAACAGGCAGCGTGGCTCCTCTCCTTCGCTGTGCCTGCGAGGCTCACTGCTGCTTCTGGAACGTGAGCGTAGCAGCGTCGGCTCCGTGTCACCGGGAAGCTTAATTGAATGTTTCTTCATGCGCTAATTGAATCTCAAATTATGTTCCCGCGTCGCGTTCCGCTGGAAAAGGGAAAAGGTTTTTTTTGTTGCCGTTGTTTGCAAGCAAATGAGGATCCTGATTGCGTGGCATTTAAAGAAATAATAAATAAGGATCCCCGAATTATCCTCACTGTCTGCTGGTGTTCTGAGCCCCGGATCAGCCGCCGGGTGCGGATTCGTGGCAGCCTGAGCCTTTAAAATTCTCACTTAAAGAATGTGATATCCCGTTCCGCAGCAGATGTGCTGACCGGCTTATTGTCTCCATGGTAACAAGGTTTCGTTTTTAAAATAGCCTCGAGTCACGCAAGAGGAGCCCGATATTAATAGCAGAGGCAGCGTAGGTATGAATAAAAAATAGGATTTGGCTGTTTCTCATCCAAAATTTCCTGTATCTTGGAGTTACCCGTCTCTCTGTGTGGCGTGGGTGTTTGTTGAGATGCCTTTTCCTAGCGTGACCCATAACGTGAATTCTCTTTATGGTGCGGTGCAGTCCTCCCCCTGTCCCAGCAGCGCTCGGGGTGCTCCCCTAGCACCAAACGCGCCGTGTTCAACAGGTCAGCGCTCAAACCAAGTGATGCCAAGACCCTGCCGGCGGCACCGTGCCCACCCCGGCTCTCCCTAACCCCACCGCGGCCTGGCTGCTGCGTTTTGCTGCCGACCCATCTGCTGTGCAGGGACAGCACGTGCGGGACCCCGGCCGTGTGACTGCAGCGTAACGAGGAGAGCTGGAGCCATTTGAACGCGTCCGGGGAGCTACCGCCGCGCCGAGGCTCCGGCTGCGTTTGCTGCCATGCGGTTTCTATGGACACCGATGCCTTGCGTGCAGTGCAATCTCGGTGTGATTGTCTGTGCTGAATGTGGAGGAAGCAGAGATGATTACATGGGACTCCGAACCTGCATTTGGTAAAATATGTTCCGTTGCTCTGCAAAGCATGTGGTAGAGACAGAAATAGCTTTTCCCTAAAATTATTAGGCCCTGGGTGACCTGCAGAGTTGGATAAATAGCTCCTTAGCTCTTTTCTCTTGGCTTCGGGGAGAGCCTGACGTATGGAATCTTCAGATTTCTGCTCTCCAGAAACGGGGAAGAAGATCTCTGGCACAATTCGTGACGCGTGGGTTTGGGCAGGAGCTTCTTCAGGTGCTCACACCATCTCCTTGGAGAGTGGTGTCATCACATTTGCCTGCTGGCACATCGCTTCCTGATGGCTTTGGGCTGGTGGATGCAAGGGAGCTCGACGTTTGAGGAAAGATGTCCAGAGGGTGACTGGGAATAACAGCGTGCCTCTTGGCAGCCATAGGAGTGGGTTCTGCTCTCTGGAACGTTGCACCGTGTGCCTGCATCACATCTGGGCTGCAACTTGGGAAACACTTTGGGGTACCAGGGTAAAAATACACCTTCATAGATCCATTCCATTCCAACCGCACGCCCTCTCAATAACTCACCTTCTCTAGAGGCTTTCCTGGATGCTTTTTATAATGGGCAACGCTGCTTCTGGGAAAATCATTTTTTTTTTACCCTGTGTAAGAGATTTAAATGTCAGTCAGACTCACTTCTGAGTACTGAATTCTGGCAACTTTGCGTCTCCAGCTTGCAGCACATTCTCATGCACGGGAATAAGCAATATTCCAGCTGTAATCTTCACTTGTTTCACCTGTACTCTCTGTTAACTGTATTTTTATGATTGCAAGTCTTTGGATTGATGATATCAGCACTTCTGTAATGTATCGCTGTTCTGTTTATGCTTACTGACAGCAGACACTCTCCCATGTCTCCCTATTTCTTTAGGCTAATACACTTGATATATTTTTATATCCCTTGCAAAATTTTAAGTCCCGATTCAAATAATGTTATACAATACTAATAAGTCAGAATTTTTGAAAACACCTTGTTTCTTTGAAAAGCAAGATATTCCTTTATTGGAATAATCTGGTAGCTCCTAACCAGTGACTTCCCACTAGTTTTGCTCATTTTGCTTGTACTTTAGCTCTTGAGTGTTGTAAGCATTTCACACATCTTTGGGGGCTCCTGTGTGGCCTTAAGCTTACACCCTAATGGCTCTACTTCTGTACAGTACTTCTGTGCTTTGTGTGCTCCGTTGGCCTTGTTCCCTTCACCCTCCACCAGCAGGTGCTCTCACACCATCCTTTGGGTGGGAATGCATTGGTCTTGTGAACTCTTCTTACCTTACGGGTTCAGTGGTATTTTGTCCCGTATCAGACCCCCACGATGACAATACACATTGTCCATATGTGTTCTACACCAGTTCTTGTGAAGTACTTTTGGAACCTTTTATAACAAAGACCCTACGTACCTGGAACATCATGGCTGGAAGTTTCATAGCTCCTGAAGAGCAGTTGTCTCAGTAGGGTGGCATGGCCTGGCAAGCAATGGAAGGGCCACCACCACCTCCCGTCTTGTCCCTGTGAACAGCCAAGGGCACAGCACTGAGCCACAAAAGGGCTGGTTTCCTCTTAAATAGGAAAGAGGTGGGGAACTGAAAGGGCACACAGTCCAAGCCCAGTTCTTATGATAAGATCCTTGTGCCTGGAGAGGTGTTTGTTCCTTGGGTGATCTGTTCCTAGCAATTCAGGCTGAGATTCCCATTAGGAGAAGTTCCATAAGTGGATGTTGTGTGGGTTTTTTTTCCCCCTCTTTTATTCATCTTAAAATGATAAAAATGACCTCAGCACAAGACATTTCATAGGGCTTAATGACCAGTTAGGGTTAATGGCCCAAGATGCATTAAGCTTCCAGCCGGTCGTTAATCTTCAGAGTACCTCTTGGTAGTTATGGCTTAAATATTATATTCTCATTTTGGTTTTGGTCCTCTGGGTGAGCCAGAGGAAAGATGTGGCAGCGAGATGCTGGAGGCAATGAGGCCCATCCCCACAGCTTCCTGCAGGCTGGGGGGGCAGGGAGGGCATCGAGGGCTTCCAAATCTAACCTACTTCCATGAGAGGTGAACGCTGTGCTGGAAATGCAAGGAGTGAGATGGGGTTAGAAGGCAGAGAGGAGGTGGGAGAGCAGGGGCTGGAGGAAGAACATGGGCTGGGTGGACTTGCCAGAATGGGTAACTTTTACACAAATTTTGCCTTCTACAACTTTATTCATCTTCACTGATAGAAAAATCTGCTTCCCCTCTTTCCTTCGGGGGACTGTTGGCAGTAGGATGTGCCTTGGCCATGCTCGCTGGTACTGCAGCGGTTCCTCTGGATTTGTCTCCTTTCCATTTCCTTCTCTCTGCAGGGTTAGGGACAGAATTGGTAGAAATCCTGGCAAAAAGGAGGCAGCAGCAAAGCCAGAGCAACGTGTTGCCCCACAACCACGTGATGGCCTTCTTAGGGGCCCTCTATGGAGATCTTAAACATCTCTATGTTTCTTCAAGGTATTTCTCCAGATCTGGGATGTAGTTTGTGAGACTCCTGCAAAGCAGTGAGATTTTCCCCAACATCTTGACTTCAGCTCACACAGTCCTGTTTTCTCCGTGGTAATGATGAGGTTGCTCAGTGATCAGACCTCCAGAAAGCAAAGCAACGTTTGCTCATCCTGAAAGCCTTGCTGGAAATAATCCTTTGCTGCATGCCTACCTTGTCAGATGCTGATCCAGATTCCTGTGACGTACGCGTGGGATGACCAAAATGCCACACTCATTCCTTTTGGGCCATGTGCCATCTTGGTCATGCTTCTGAAGCTGTTGCTTTGACCACCTTCATCTGAGAAGAACATGGATTTCTGCTCATTGCATTTTGCTTTAGGCTTTTTGCCTTGTCTTGTGTCAGTAGTTCAAGGTAAAACTACCCTGAGTAATTTTCTTAGGGAGCGACGTCCCCAGACACGTGCTGCTGCTCTGCAGCATTGAGGGTTTGCGTGAGTCATTCCATACAGACTCTTGAACGAAGGTCACCATGAAGCCAAGGATGCGATTCCTCTTCAGCAGATGGTGATGTGCACAACGTGAAATGAAGGTGAAGAGGGGGGTGAAGGACAGAGGCACCTGTTCCTTGATTGCTGAGCTTGCCCCTTTTTTTTTTTCCAGCAAGAACGTGAGATATTACTCTTACTGTTGAGCCCCTAAAAACCGATCTCAAGCTCTGATACAGGAGGGGACACTCACTGGAAAAGGGTGCTTTATTCTTCGCCTTATCCAGTAGTCAGGAGGTAGATGGCATTTGCTGTCAAACGCGATTGTCAGAGCCCAACAATGCATTTAAAAAAATAAATGATGTAAGCATTGCTGAGCAGAGCACACCCATCTGTTTGACTGAACGCCCGAGCCTTCCTTCTTAGCGTCTTTATAATGAACTCGCTTCTCGTGATTGATGCTGAAATATCCATTATGTTGGCATCCATCCCCTCCATCCTTACCTGCTCCTGTCCTGGTCTGTTCCTAACGCCTTGTCCTCCTTTGTCAGGCACGGAGGTACAAATGTGTTACTGGTGTCCCTGGTGGATAGATATCTCTGTGCAAGCTTCGCGTTGCTTTTCAGTGTCTATCCACGGCACGGCTTCTTGCTGAACAAGTGCAGCGCTGCCTGCAGCTCCTGTTCTTCCCTTCTCCTCCTGGAGCCCCAGCTGCTGGAGCAGGACCTGTTCACATCGGCGTGTTTCTTCTGCCCGTCGGATTCACGTGGTCAGAAGCCACGTGACCAGATATCCTGCTCAGAAGCCGAGGGGTCTTATTTATTCATTTCATGTCCTTAAGGATTTTTCCACTTTAGAGCATGAACAAGTAACTGAGCCTCTTACATCCCTCCATGACAAATCACCTGGCACTTAAACTTCTGCGTAATCTCCTGCTTTGGGTCCTCCCTGAGCTCAGTGCTGCTGGTTCAGAAGCACTTCTAGCTTCTGTCGTCAGCTGTGGTTATCAAAAACGTAGTAAGAGGGAAAGGTCACCACATAATGATCCTCCTACTGGAAAATATTGCCTTTCTGAGGCAATATTTTCTCAGGTCTTGGACCACAAGCGTGTGTCGGACCCGCGGCTGCTTCACCTGTAAATACTTTGCTCCTGTTTTGCAGATGATCCTGTTTTCCATGATCGTTAAATGAGAGGTTACCGCTTACATGCGGGAGAAACAGAAGTGTGATGAATTACAAGCCAGTGTAATTTATGCAGAAGCAGCGTGGGGGAAATTGCAGCCCACTCTTGTTCCGCATCAATTATGCATGTACCTCCTTGAAAATAGCTGCAGAGGGTGTTGGGATTTTTTTGGCTAATGAATCATGCCCTAAATTCCTACAGTACATACATTGACTCAAACTTGTCTCCCTTTGGCCCCACCTTTATTTTTAGCTCATCTGTACACTTGGGCTGAACACGCAGCTCCGGATGTTCCCTGGCTTTCCTCACAGCAGACCTGTTCTCCCAAGACCCTGTTTTGAGAAGGGGCTCCTGCATTTACCTCCTCTGCCGGAGCACTCCCACGCGAGAGCTCACGTCTTGCTCTGGAGATCTCTGGAGCGCTCTCAGGCTGCTGTAGTAAGGCTGCACGTGATAACTGTGTGCCTATGAAGCTGCAGCTTCATCTGTGTGTCGTCCTCTCCCCGTGTCCCTAGAACTTACATATAGACAGTGGATCTCATGTATGGCTTCTCGAGGGTTTGGGTTTTCTTTTCTGTTCCGTGTTATTTTTGGAGCACAATTATTTCTTTTCCTTTGACTTCAAGCGAATGGTGACTGCATATTTGGGTCTGAATCTCCTCTGCCTCTGTCCTGCCCCTGCTGAAATCAGCGGTGTTCTTCCATGCACAAAGCAAGCAGGACCACATCAGCTAATAACAGAGTATTTCCCCCGTCTGCCGTTGTCAGTAAAATTGAAGTTTGCTGCCCCTGCGCGTCTCCATTTTGCTAAATGAAGAAAAACCACTTGTGGGAACGGCACCAAAAACAATTTGGATTACAACAGGAAAATGAAATACGAATGGCCCATGGGGAACGATGTACGACAGCAGCTGACCGTTCGCATTTCCTCAGTGTTGCAGTGAGAAGATGGAGTTTTTGTACAGCCTGCCCTGCTAGGTAGCACCAGGCTGATGAGGCCTTGTGTTGCTAATTGGTATGCTAAAAATAGCGCTGGATCTTGTGGCTTGGTCTTTAAGGGCTCCACGCGGATGGATAACGCACCACTTTGGTGGGCAGTGAGAGCAGTGCTCTTTTGGGGTAGTTTGCTGCCAAGGGGCAGCAGCGTTACAGCGCAGAGCCGTTTCCTGATACACGATGCAGGCTGCTTTATCTCCCTCTTGTCAGGACGTGTCATCGGAACTCAGATGATTGCTGGACTTCATTTCTGTATTCTTTCCAGTTCTTGGCATCTGTCCCCAGATAATAGAAGTAACAGAAGATGGGTAATAGAAGATGGCGGATCCAGCGGTGAGCTCAGCAGCGCCCGCGGCAAGGTCATGCCGCATCTCCCCGATGGCCACTCCGTGCTCTTCTGTTGTTGTCTGGGTTTATTTTGGTTCTGCTCAGGCCCCAAGGGCTGCGTTTCCCTCGTTAGGCACAGCAGTGTGCTGCCACTGCTCTGTCAGCCTTCTGCTCCCCCATCTCTCCCTCAGTGCTGCTTTATTCTGGAGTGTGTTGAGGCACACGCTGCTTTGTTTGTGCCCTTGGAAGCTGTCTCCCCTAGGCCTGACGCTCACATTAAGCAATCTCATGGAAGCTCGGGGCTATCAATTAAGCCTTCTGGAATCTCTTTCATAGACCTTCATATACCCACAGGGTTTCCAAACACCTCTGTGCAGACCTGCCAGGCGTGCAGTCCAGGTACACTGAAAGATAAATGTCATTTAATTCCATGGGAATTAAGTATCCGATCCTGGAAAAATAGGTGTAGTGTTTTGGAGGAGGCTTGTAGGCTGCTGAGCTGACTATTAATTTCTATAGAAGGCCACAAATTATTATCCTTCCTACACTTTAAAACTTTTTTTTCACAGATTTCTTCCTCAGTGTTCTAGGCAGACCCTTCTGGTGAGCGTGGTTTTTGATAGGGATGCGTGAATGGAGCGGCTCGGGGTCACTGTACTGGTCACCACTTAAAAGGTGATGGGCCAGGCTTTCCTGCACCGCTAAAAAGCTCCTCAAGATTTACCGAAAGGTGTTTTGTCACTAATTACACATTATTCTCACTTCGTAATCTCACACAAGGTCACGCGGAACTGCTTTTCCAGCGGGTTGGAGCTGGGCGCTGGAAGCGCTGCAGTGCGGGCAGGAGCCGCACGGTGGCGCTGTTCCCCCGAGCCCCGCCGCAGCACCGCGCTCCGCGGGCGCAGGGTTTGCACGGGGCCTGTAAATTGAGGGCCTGGGTAAGGCCTGCAAGAAGGGTCCTGGCTCAGGGCCGAGCATCGCCAGCCCGGTTTAATTGGTCTTAAAAAGAGTTCAAGTCCTTGCTCTTGCTTGGAATTCATGTTTGTGGAATGCACCTGACAAAGTGAAAATTCAAAAATTACAAAGCGCTTGCTAACTTCTTCAAT
Source organism: Numida meleagris (assembly GCF_002078875.1). Classification (NCBI taxonomy): domain Eukaryota; kingdom Metazoa; phylum Chordata; class Aves; order Galliformes; family Numididae; genus Numida; species Numida meleagris. The sequence goes on along the minus strand of NC_034413.1, from coordinate 70,164,264 downwards.
TCAGCGTTCCCCATCCTATTCAAAGCACTTTGAGATCAGCTGAAAAGGAGGAGGGGAAAGTGGCCTCACATCGTGCCAGGGGAGGACTGGAATTAGGAAGCGTTCCTTCTCCACAGAGCGGCCGGGCACTGGCACAGCTGCCCAGGGAGTGGGGGGTGCACCGTCCCTGGGGGTGGAAAATATTTGTCCTGAGTGCAGAGGAGTGGAATTGCACCTCATGCTTTCAGAAGAAGGAAAGTACATGCAATCAGACCACAAATGCACGTGTAATTTACCATTAAACCTCTGGATATGGAGCTCATAAAAGGAAAGAGTGCAAATGCAGAAGTTGTTTTGCTCCTGGCACTGTGTTCTGCTGATGTGCCCGGATACACAGCTGTCTGCTGGGCAGAGCGGTGGGGATCTGCGAGGTACAGTGTCATTACTGAGATCTGGGGTTATGTAAATTAAAACCAGATTTTTAAAACTATAAACTCTTGGCTAGATTAAATTATTTAAAAAAAAAAAAAAGAGAGAGAGAAAACTGGTAAAGGAAACCAGATTTGCTGATGGAAATGAGCCTGTTTCTGCTGTTTTGGCAATACAAAATAGTGAGAAATGAAACAAGCAAGCAAACAAAACAAAAATGCAGAGCTGGAAGTGCAACTTCCACAGCAGGCAGTGGGCCCAGCTGGCCGTGTGCTGCACCAAGAGGTCTTTAACTGGGAAAAGGAGGTTGTTCACGGCGTGCTGCACTCCGATGTTTAGCTGTGCGCTCCAGATCAGGATTGTGGAGTTGGTTGTTTTGGTTTTTATGTTATGTCCTAATTTTTGTTGTTATTATTGTTTTTAATCCAAGCATGCTGCAGCACACATGGAAGCTAGCAGAGAAGGTCTCCTGAGGTCTTCTGCATGATGACCTTATAGATTTCTAATTAAGTACAAAATTCAGTGCCCCTATGGTGTTGGGTCACATCATGGCCTTGAAGGCTCAGAATAACATTGCTGCAGTTCAGCAGTGCGTTTCTGTAGGCACCCAGTCCCTTCAATATAAGCTTATGTGCCTGGCCATCTGTGATCCCCGTTGCCCTGTGCCTTCCGGCCGTGTCAGGGCAGCACTGCAGCACCCCTTGGTGCAGCTGTGGGGATGTCATCTCTGTGTGTCCTGTTCCTGGGCATAGGGAGCACGTAGGAACTGGGGAGATGCTGTACAGATGGGATAGTTTTGAGTTGGGAAAACACCAGTAATCACTCCTACGTGCCTGTGGAATTAAGGTGCTGTTGTTCTAAATAATTGCTTTAACTTGTTGTATTTGGTGGTGGCTCGTTCATTAAATCCTGAGGTTCGTGGAAGCTCCAGTCACGGCGTATACCTGCAAGAAATAGTAAGGTAGTATGGAGCTGTGTGCCCAAAACTGCAGCAATTATGACGACACAAATTCATTCTGGGTTCTGCCGATTACCATGGTAACCCACATCCAAAATAGCAGCATAAGGCCGCGTAGCAGAAGGAAGATGGGGTTTTGTCCCTTATTAACCGATGCACGCTATACATTTTGGCAGAGGAATCCTTAAAATGGAGGCACGTCCCTTTTTAGCTGCTGTCGTGTCCCAACACTGTGCGTCCAACCTTCTGCTCTGCGTGCGGCGTGCTGTGTATTTCTATTGCTGACTAACAGCAGTTGGTGAGGGAGGGCAGGGGCTGGTGCTGCAGAATTCCCAGGTCAGCGGGCGGCCTGTTTAGGGGGCATGCTGAAGGCAGAGCTGTTCTGCTGTCTGCACTGCCTCCTGTGGCTCCTGCAGCATCCCTGGGGCCAGGAAACTTGGGCTGTGTGATGGGTGGCACTGGAGGATCCCCTGCAGTGTCAGCTCGGAGGCTGTGGGAGCACCGGGAGTTGAAGGATCCAGGCTGAGTGCAGCAGAAGCAGCCAGTGCTTTGAAGCAGATGGGGAAGAAATTAATTATTCGAGCTGTAGGAGAATGGGAAGGATGTGACTGCACTGATGACTAAAAAAGATGAACTGAACGGGTGCATGCTTGTGGATTTCTGTGTCTCTCTCTGTTTGTGATTAGTGAAGTGGAACAGGAGTGTTTTCTGTCTTTCACGTCCTCCAATTACTTCGCTTGGCAGTGCATTTGCAGCAGTACAGAGGGAGGCTCTGTGTGCAGCGCTGTTTGTGGCACTGGATGCCCAGAAGTTGTTCTATGAGGTTGAAATGTAGTTATGAGAGTACAATCCATGAAGCCTTTAAAAATTTGCTTTTGCACCATGTCTCCAGCACTTGATACCTGAAATTGAAGCTCGGTGTGTGTTCGCTCTGCCTGGAACACAGGTGTGGAAGTTGCTTTGTTGGTGCTGTAGAACCAAGCTGAAGCCACACGGCGCTCCTCTTGCAAAGAGGCTTTTGGAGTACTTGGATTTGCCCCAGGTTTGCTTAACGAATGATACAGGTGAAGCATAAAGCTATTTTCCCATGGTGCATGTAGCCGATGGTGCCACTTCCTTGCTCCATAAGGCCATTCCAGGTGATTTCATGGCTCTGCAATGCCAGAAGCAAGCCAGCAGCTGAGCGTTCTGGCAGCAACCACAGCTTCCCACCAAACTCCACAGAGACCAAAGGCTGCATTAGTTCATTGGAAACAAGATGGCACAGCACACATGAGCTCTCCCTGGTGCCACCGATGCCTATCATTGCTCATTCTGTGTCTTAAATGTGTTCAAGGGGCTTACAAGTGCGTTGCCTGTACGGCACAGTACCTGTGAGGGTAATACTGGCACCTGAGGACACCCTTAGGCTGTCTGCTATTTGTTTGTGGTTGGCAAGCCGTGCCTATGACTCTTGCTACAGTAAAAGCTTTTATCTGGAAATGGTTCTTCTCAGTTTCTGAAAATGGATGCGTTAGTCTGCATTATGGATGTGAGCAGGACAGAACTTCCTGGGAGCTGATGTCTGTTAATGCTCAAAGGAAGAGCAAAAACCAGTGTAGGTAGAAGTAATATTTTCTTTACCCCTGCACCATTGCTCATTTAAGATAAAGGCACTCACGTGTCTGTTTTAGGATCTGCATAGAACTAAAGACATTTGGTATTTGAAGAAAATGTTTTCATGAATGTGTCAGACCCATCACACTTCACCTACTGAGTCAGATAGTCACAAGTTCAGGGCATCGCTCAGCTCGCTGCTGTTCCTTTGTCACCTGTGCCCTTGCCACCCACCTTCCCACCCTGAGGTTCAGGTGGGTTCTTCCAAAGGTGAATAGAAGTGAATAACCCTGACTTCACTGCGTGAAGAATTCCAGGCTTTTGGATTCAGTGGGGAGCGCGGGTGCGTACGTGTGTGGGAAGGAATGAGTCCACTGACAAAAGCAGCTAGTTGATCTTTGTTGAGAGTTATTAAAGATAAAGATCTTTAATGCTTGCTTCCTGCTACTATGACAAACATTAAGGATGGTTCATGAAAGTCTTTTATTTTTTCCATGACTAAGTCTGTAAGTTGCTATACTGAGCTTGCATGAAGTGCCTCACTACAAGATGCTGCACGTTCTCACCTGCTTGAAAGACCGCTTCCAATTCTGGAGTTGGTACTGCCTGGCTATATTGCTGTTGCCACATATCCCTGCAGGGAATTTTACTTAGATACTTAATTATGCTGCTTCCTGCAAAGCAGTTGCATCTCATTACATTCAAGAAGTCACAGCAGTGAGAAGAGGCGTGAGTGATGCACTCCCAGACAAGGAAGCAGGATGGGGCAGGATGCAGTCTGCCTGCAGTGGGAGCACAGCAAGGCGGCCTGGGAAGCAGCTGGGTACCTGGAGGAGAGCTCATGAGGATTCACTGTGCTGGAGGACAGGTGAGGAGACACTAGGAGCATCACGTGTGCCAGCTGGAGGAGCAGGGACGTTTTGACTGAGCTCCCTCTCCTGATACCTTTGTTGCCTTTGTGCTTGCAAACATGCGGTGCTTCAGCCGTGCGCTATGCCGTGTCTTCACCTAAAACGTTTCAGTCACTCTGCAATTACTCAGTGATCTTTGCTTTGTGTGTCCTGGTGGGGGATGATCACTACACCCTTCCCCTACACTTCCCCTGCCACCATTACATCCTCAGTGTCCTGCTTCCATCCCGTCCCAGGCTGGGCTGGTGGTCTGTAAAACCCACATGTGTGGGCAGTAAATCCCACACCCGATGTCTCAGTAAGAGCATCACATTAATGACCTCGAAATCCTCCTCTTCTTTGGCCAGCCACTGTCCCACTCCGTGTCAGGGCAGGGAACTAATTGAAGGGATCTTGGCAGCTTATAAACGTGGGTAGGAGTTACAATGCTCATCAGTTGCAAAGGTGTGGTTGAAAGGTGAGGAGCCTGAGGCACGCATTGAGCAGGTGGGCGGTTAGAAGAAGGGAGCGGAAAGACACCTCGCAAAGGGGAGCACGAGGTGTGCGATATGTTTCTGGAGAGAATCAGTCTTCCCTAAAGCAGTACTCCTCCATGGAAGTCCATTTTAATGCTCTGAATCTTGTCTCTTTGTTCAAGTAATTAGAAAAACAGAGAAAGCTTGAGTGGCATTCTTCCTCGTGAGCTGTGTGTGCTGTATGAAGGGAGCAGCTTCCTTCAGTAAGCTTTGCTCGGGGTGCTTTGAGTGTGAGGAGCTCTTCCACAAACCAGAGGATGAGGGTCTCTGAGCTGAGCTCCCTCATGGCAGCTGTGGGCAGCATTTGGCTGCTAAAGGTGGTTAGCCCTTGCTCCTGGAGGAGGGGGAGGCTGAGGACTGTCCTTTTCTTCATGTCTTCAAGATGAAAGCAAATGCCCTCCTGGGAACTCCTGTTACCTTGCTAGGAGTTATTTTTCTAGCACAAAATTGCAAGTGTCGGTAAAGGCAGTGGTGCACAGGTGGAATTCTTTGGCCTACAAGTTGGCAGTCAAAGCCAGCACAAGCAGCATCTGCTTGTCCTCATACCTGCTAGAGCCTGAAAGCTGCTCTAAAAGCAGAGGTTTCCCAGGGCCAAGGATGAGCCAGGAGGGCAATGAGTGAAAGCTGCTCAGGTGCTCCATCTGCACAACACGAGGCAGAAATCTGCTATTCTTTTCTGCTGAACCAAGAGGTGGCAGCAATATTCACTACTAAGACATTTGAAATGTTACTGTAGTCTAACGTTCTATAGCAATAATGAGGGTTCAGTCCTAATTTTACTTAGTCTGAACTGGAGCCAAATGAGTTTTTCATCTCTGCAGCAGCATGCCTGACAGTGGTGCGGTGGTTGTAGTATTCAAATACATGACTAACTCCATTTTTTAAAGATAAGCTCTGTGAGTTTTTTACTCTGTCATGTATTCTAATATTCTGGATTTCTTTTACAGTTTGGATAAGTATTTTCTCTTACCAATTTGAATTTTTTTTAACCATTTACTTCCGTGCTTCCTCATCCAAATACTGAATTAAACTCTGAAAACACACAGTTCTGATCTGCTTCTTTATTGCTCGCAGTGATTATGGGTAGAGATGGCAGAGCTGCCATTATTTGTTATTCTCAACACTTCCAGTTATAATATTCTGTTTTCTGCTTGTAAATTGGTCAAGCTTAGCTATTCAAGCTGACTTTTTCCCTGCCCACTCCCAAATGGCTTGGTTTCATGTGAAAGCTGTGTTATTGTCATGGTCTTCTTTGGACCATAGCAAATACCAGGCCCTAACTATTGGTCTTTCTCCATTTATTCTTGCTTTCTTGTTTCCTGCCTCATAGGCAATTTTACATCTGGGACATAATTTTCAGCAATCTATTTAGGAATCTTCTTTCTTATTTTTAAAGTAGTCTCTGTAAGGATCTTGTCAAAGGCCGGAATCAACTAATCATCCTGTTCTTTTTTTATGCATGCCTGTAGGATTTGAGAGATTAGGGATGATGCGTATCTAACAACCACACGAAAGAGGCATGGGAAAAATACTAGTGTGGGTATGAATGTTCAGAGCATCAGAAATTACGTGGTCTGATCAAGCTTCTGAATGACACCCAGGCTTTCAGACTGGCATCTTAACACCATGTGCACTGGTGCATTGCTGCAAACTGGGGATGCTAAAGGTTTACAGATGCATTCAAACATCTTCGCCTGGAAGCTGAGGAACAGATTCTATTCTATTTTAGTAGCTCGTCATGCACCAACCCCCTTTACACACAGGGCTTTTCATACCTGTAACACGAAGATGGGCTCTGCCGCAAGGATTTCTATAATTACGATTGTTCTCTTTTGTAAGGAAGAGGCAGAAGGTATTTTTAGTGCTCCCGGCAGCCTCAGGTTTGTACAAGGACTTGCACAGCACTGCTGCCTTGCAGAGCACTTGGGGGTGTCACAGGAATTAGAATCACAGAACCATTAAGGTTGGAAAAGGCCTCTCAGATCCCCAACCCCAGCCACCCCGCCATGCCCACTGCCCACGTCCCTCAGTGCCACATCCCCACGGCCCTGGTACACCCCCCAGGATGATGACCCCTCACTTCTGGGCAGCCTGTGCCAGTGCTTGACCGCTCTTTGGAGAAGAAATTGTTCCTAACATCCAACCTGAACCTCCCCTGGAGCAACTTGAGGCCATTCCCTCTCGTTCTATCACTGGTTAAGGGAGAGCTGCAGGTGTTTGTCACCCTGCATGCAGATGACTCCATATCCTGGGTTCTGTCTGCCTTCTCTGCTGGTGCTGGGCACCCCTGGGCTCTGGTCACACCAAACTAGGATCTCTGTGCAGATCGACCCTGCCCAGGAGGGTGAGCTAGGAGAAAGAGGGGCTGCGTGGCTGCTCTTTGTCTCTCAAAATGAAGCACGTTAGGAATATGTTTTAGGATTCTTGCACCGGTTTATGTGTTTGGGGAGAGTCCCATGATGATGATGAACTGTCATCATTTTCAGGACTTCTTACAGAGTTTATGTTCTGCTTCAGGATGGTGAGAGTATCCCAAATTGATCGTTTCATCGGGCAGATGAGCAAAGGTCTCTCAGAGACTGTACAGGCAAGAGCTCCTCTTACTTAAATACGCAGTAAAATCCTTGAATCTTTGCTTTTATCCACTTGCTTCTCAACTGTCCTGACTAAATATTTAAAGATGTTGGGTTGGATGAGCGGCTGCCCGTTCATTGATCTGTTGTTTCTGCATCAGCTTCTCCATTTGGATGGGTGTCATGGAAATCTGCTGAAACGAACTGAAGCTTCCCATAGTCCCTTGCCATGAAATTCAGAATGCTGTCTTGCAGTATATGGTAATGGGATTATAAAGCATGAGAAGATGCAGTAAAATCAACAGGCTAATCAAGCCATCCCTGTCAAATCCCAAGGAGAAGCAGCAAAGTACAGATAAGGTTCTCTCATTTTGCCTGGTTTTATTTACTTATTTTTCCCTTTAACCTCCTAGCAAGAGCAACAAAAATGCTCCTTAGCTCTAGGACTAAAAAGCTCTTTGGCTGACTCCTTTTTGTACGCCCTTTGCCCTAGTCTAAGCTACCCTAAGTGCAAAATAGAAACTGTGGGTTTACCCATTTTTCTAATCACAAAATAAATTCTCCAGTGCAATGATGTTTGTACAGACACCGGTGGTTCGTTTTTAGCTGGCAGGGCCGTCTTTGTCCAGCTCCAACTGCTCAGCCTGAGCTTTGTTTTCTCTAAAGAGTTATTGCGGGATATTTGTGATCTATGGGAAATGTATTTCAGTCACATTTACGTGAACGTGTACTGACAGAACTGCAAATATTGGAATGCCTTTGGGAAATGTGCAGTGACCGGGAGCTTTCTGAGCTGCGTGTCTCTCGGGGGATGTGAACACCTTCTTGCCCTGCAGCCTCCCACAGAAGTGGGCTGTTCCTTCCCTCAGCCCCAGGTGGGAACTGCTGCTCTTTTGGCATGCAGGGCTGTGTTTCAGCGCTGATGAGGCTTTCCAGAACGCAGGGGTAAATTCAGGTACTTGGGTAAAGCAGCACCAGCTTCCCATAAGGTTACTAATTGGCTTTTATTGATAGTTTCCCATAATTTCATCAGTTGCAAGCTAAAGTGGTATTCAGCAATGCTCAGCATCAGCACTTATGGCAGTTAAGGAGATTGATTAACATTCATAAGAAGAGAAGAGGAGCTTAAAATAAGAAACAAAACAAATGCTTAATCCTCTGGCCCGGGTCCTTTTTGGCATGGAAGATAAAAATGTGCATCTCCTCCGAAAACAGAATCCCTGTGTCTTCCTTCCAACAGAGAACCACAGCACAACCCCAGCCATAAAGACACTGTCATTTCAGGTTGGTGCTGTGAAGGCACTCAGTATTTCGGCCCAGTGGATGCTGCTTGCTGCTGACAGCTGGGTGTTGCTGGAGGGAGATGGCTGTGCCTGCTTGGCGCCTGCGGATCCGCACAGGTTCTTCATTGCAAGTCCTGAGTTCTTGAGAGGGACACCCACGTTAATACAGTGGTAATGCCATCGGCTGTGTCTTGCAGTATTTCCCAAGTCATTTCAGACTGGCCTCGCTCGTATCTGTGCACCAGTGGAAGCCATAATTAGAGCAGGGCTGTCTCGAGTTATGAAAACCCGAGAGGATATTCATACCTGCCTCAGGAGGTGGAGATAATCCACTCTTCTTTATCAAACATGCTCTGGAAGGCCGCAGCTATGGCTTGGAGTTTCCCACAGCTCAGCTCTTTGCAAATCTCCATAGAGCATGCAGCAAAGAGAAATCTCACAACTGGTTAAATATAGAGGATAGCTACAAATGTAGTCCAGTTACCTCTCTCATTGTAGGTGCTTTCAACTGAGAGAAAGTGACAATGAGGTCTTCACACTCTCTTTAATTATAGCAGCCTTTATATAACAGTGTCAGATAAATGTGTTTCAGAATAGGTGGCACCTCACTTCCTCCAGAAGAACTGCCAAATTAGACCCTACCAGGCTATTTTATTACTTGAAATTCAAGGAATTGAAGCATATTATCCGGGTCTCTCTTTGAATTCAACCTTTAAATGCACAGAATCCTCTGCACCAAGACATATCCCCAACACCACGACGCTTCTTTCTTTTGAAGCACAAATACATACTTATTCACCTGGTAATCTCCAGGCCTGTGAAACATCACGGATGTCATCCAGTTCTCATTGCTCTTGAGATGTTAGAAAAGGAGGTTAGTGGGATCTCAAGAGGTTGTCTTGTTCATACTCCCACCCCAAGGCAGAAGCTGTTGTTGCTACAACCACGTGCTTATCTAATCTACATTATAAAACAGAAAAGGAGAGAGGAAAAAATAAACTGCTGTAGAGGGAGAAGGATGAGGAATTGGGCTATGCTAAATAGCTTAGAAGAGTGAGGAGCTGGCCTCCTTCCAAGCGATGGAAGCAAGTTCTGCCTTTGGTGGATTGCTGGAGAATGCTGACGGTCCTTTTCCTTTAAATTAATGAAATATGTTCTTGGGCTGTTTTGCTGATTTCAGCAAGAACAACATAGGGGGAGAGGATTTTTTTTTTCATCAGGACCCAAAATTCAGGCTCTGAAAGGTCAAACCCCATGCTTATGTTTTGGATTAAATATACTGATAAAACCTGGAGGTTTTGTGTGCTGAAGGACGCTAGAAGGAGCGGGTTCATGTCCAGATGTGCTTTAATTGAACTACCCATTCCTTTGGTTAACATCCTGCAGCTAGTATCTCATCAGTCCAAAGTAATGCTATGAGTCCAGCATTGTAACCTTACTGCTGGAGTAGAAGAGCTTTTAGAGAACTTCAGTCCGTCCTCATGGAGGCAATGCTTGGGTTTGTTGCGGGGTGAATTCTCGTGCCCATCCTCCTTGGCTCTGCAGCAGGCTGAGGGCACGGAGGCGTGCCGTCCTGCTGCACCAGGAGCACTGCTTAGCGGCAGCACAACCCAGCTGAAAGTGAAATCTGTGAAAGTACAAAAGGGAGAGAACTTGCTGACTTACGTTCTGGCTCTGCACACTGCAGTGCTGAGGTATTTACTTGGTTTGGCAATCCAGTTACTCTGCATTTATTCAAATAGCCCTTTAGAGTGCTTATGCAAATAGTTCGTTGCTACGTCTCCTCAAAGAATGGTGCAAGTGCTGCCATTTGATTGTGTAACCATTTGATTGGGCTTTGCACGCCATTTCCAGTGGTTCTGTGCAAAATTCATGTTCTGGGAAAAACATTAATTCCCACATTTGGATAGCTCAGAAACGACTGAATAATTAACATTCGGGGATATACAGATGCACATCTCACAAGGGATTTATCCTTTTTTCTTTGTGCTTCCAAAAGGGTCGGTTCTAATCAAAAAAAGGGAATGCAGATAATCCCAAATGGCATCAGAGGACTTGGAGGGAACCCTATATTTGAGAGGTCTGTGGGATGCTCAGCTGTTCTGACTTCCCTTCCCTTCCTCTCCATTGCCTAGTAATGTTGGTTCAAAGCGCCAGGAGCAGCTTAATTAGCACTGAGCCTGTCCTTTTGCCTGCACGCTTCCAATGAAGCCTGTAATAAGTCCTTAGGAGGAGGAGTCTTTTAATTAACCAACAATAACGATACATGGTCCTTAGGTGATTCCAAATGATACCTTCACTGTTGAGCTATATGGACTCGTTACGCATCCCCAGCAGACACATTGTGTAGGTCCTATAGAACCTAAGTTGTTTTGTGGTCTTCTGTCTGCATCTTGTTCAAAGTCGGTGCCGATGGGGACGAGCAGAGCAGTGGCCTGAGATCAAAGGATGATGGATGCTCCCTGCACGCCATATTGCAGTAAATCCACAGGAAACCTAATTCACAGCAGTCCTACCGAGATCACCAGAGGACAGCAGTCCTCACTGAGGAATAGCCCACGTGCTAATAGAGATTGCAATGTGCCATAATTAAATCCCATAGAAGCGGAGACGAGGCTGCTTGAAAATACCTATTTACCAGTCTCTGAAGATTAACATCGTAACCAAATTGAAAGACACAAACAAGATGTATAATGCAGCAGCTGACACCATTGATTTTTAAAGGACTAGACCTTAAAAACACTTAATTCAGCTCATTTGCCCATTGCATGTTGTCACCAGGTGTGTCCCACACGTGCACACAACTTGATGGGTGCTGGATGCCCATCGCTGCAGCGCTAGGCAAATGCAGAGGAGAGGTGACAGGTTCCAGAGCCTTTCTCCATGGCCTGAGGCGGTGACATTCCATGCCTGGTATTATCAGAGTGCCTGCATTCTATCCCAGAAACAGGCCAGGGAGGATTCTCATCTCTCAAAACCTTCAGTTAATGCATGCTCCTCTTCAGTTACTGCAGTAGATTGTTTGTTTGTTTGGGAAGCTGCCTGGAAAGGTTGAGCTTGCAGCTGGTTTTCCCTTTCCATTTTGCCTGCGCTAAGCTATCCTGTAAGTTAAACCCAAGAGAGGGGACCTTCTTGATTTAGAGTTCCTGTGTATTACAGGTGCTTGTGCTTTTGCATTTTACTTGCACGCCTGGGAATACAAGTCACAAAGGCGGGCGCTCCTCTGTACACACATAGCACCACGTTAATTCCGCTGCCTACCGAATTCAGGAGCTGCGTCAGGGTAGGGAGGGCACCTAACCACGCAGCTTTTGTCAATCAAGGTGATGCTCGTGGTGAAGCACCAGCAGACTTTTCCAGCCAGGAAAACAGGGGTGGGCTCTCCTAAGCAGCCCTTGCCCCACGGCACCCAGGGAGTGAGTGAGATGGGGGGTGGGGGTTTAGGCACGGAGGCAAATGCTTGAAGCAGGTCGTGCAGATGTCCCTTCTGTTTACATCTTTCAAATGCAATCCCTATTTAATGAGCTGCGTGGTTTTTTATAGCGTCTTTTAGGAGCCTCTCAAGTTGAGTCATTAAAGATATATTTTTAATAACCTCTGTATCTTGAAAGGACAGTGTGAAATGTAAGTACTGGAAATCAAACAGCAATTCCCCTGACTTCTGAGTTAAATTATTTCATTACAAATTTATGTGAAGTTGAGACACAATTTTTTTTTCTGCTTCTGATTTCAGATCCTTCTTTTATTTTGAGCTGACAAATGATTCTGATGTTGCACTTAGAAATTCCTTCCCATTTTAAATTTTAATAGTCTCCTACCACCGAGGTATTTATTTCTTTAAATATGTAACATCGCAGATCTTCAAGGTGGGGAGGAGGGATCGGCTGCATAGCTCAGGCCCTAAACATCGATCTCTTAACTCCTGTAAAGGGAGTTCAAAAAGAATTTTAAAGACAGCCTCAGAAACTGAAATCCTCTTCCATCTGCTTAAGACCCCAGGGGGTGCCTCAAAACCTGTGGGCTGCTTTCTCCAGCCCTGACCCACCTACAAGGGGAAGCCCCAAGCAGCAGGGGAGCTGGGTACATCAGCTGTAAGATGTGCTTTCTGTCCTCACAACAACGGCTCCACTTGACAGAAGTGCTGCTCTGTTTGAAATGGACCTCTGAAAAACCACCCGAGATCCCCATTAATTAATGGTTGCTTTGTCTGCCGGTTTAGCATCGGCAGCGAGCTCTCTGCATGGCCTAAGGATGAAGTGGTTATTCCTTGGAAGAACTCATTGTCTGAGGGCTCGGTCCTGGAAAACACTTCAGGAGAGCTAAACTTTACCAATGAGATTCTTCCATGGTCAGCAGCACTGCGGTGCTTCCACGTGCAGGCACACAGCTTCTGCAAAGCACGGGGTTGCATGGACAGAAGCAAGGAACGCGCTGGTAGCACAGGGAGGTAGGAGATCAGAAGTAAGATTTGTTGTAATGTTTGGGAATTACTGAAGAAAATAGCAATTGATAATATGGGAAGAATAACACCTTTGGCTTTGCGGAGATGTCTGTCGGACACTTCCCAAGGCGTCACTGGTAACTGCCCCACTGGTAACCATTCCCTAAGGGGGAATGGTTTTAAACTGAGACAGGGGAGATGTAGGCTGGATATTAGGAGGAAGTTTTTCACTCAGAGGTGGTGACACTGGAACAGGTTGCCCAGGGGGGTTGTGGATGCCCCGTCCCTGGAGGCATTCAAGGCCAGGCTGGACATGGCTCTGGGCAGCCTGGTCTAGTGGCTAGAAACCCTGCACTCAGAAGGGGGGTTAAAACTTGATGATCTTTGAGGTCCTTTTCAACCCAGGCCATTCTATGATTCTATGATTCTATTCCAGAAATACATATTACAGAAAATACATATTTCTCCATATTTCATGTCTAGTTTTTGGCTCACACAGTGAGCTCACGTAGCATTACGCTTACCCACCACGAGGCCGGGAAAGGAGAAGCAGTGCATGCTTAAGGATGAGATGGAAGCTGAGAGACGTGCAAGTGAAGGCTGGTGCTCTGCTGGTTGCTCACGGTGTAGGCCTGCAGGTGGCTTCTTCCCCTGTGCAACACGGACTGCTCGCCTCGCTGACACGCTGATGGACAGTGTGTACGGCTGATACCCACTGCAACAAGCGGCTCTGGGGCTGGAGAGGCAGAACTGCAGACCTCCAGGGTAGAGCTCTGGTAGGATCGGTTCTCCTAACTTGGTTTTAAATAAGGCCAAAAGTTGAGTGATTTTTTTTTTTTTTTTAAATTCTTGGCATTTGAGGTTTGTTCTGTTTGTTTGTTTGCAGCGCCATCACAGAACATCAGGAGAAAACTCGTTTTCTAGAGCGGAAGAGAAATTACTCATCAGAAAAGCCTTCACGCTATTATTTTTAAATTAAAATCTATAATAAGCTGACACCCTCCCAACGCCCGGCGGAAGACGCTGCTATTTCGGGCACACTGAGCTTGGCACGAGCTCTGCCGTTGCTCCGTGGGGTGTGTGGAGGCTCCGCATCAGGGCCTGCTGCTGCCACTGCCAGGCCAGGGCGTGCATCCCGTGCTGCTGCCAGTGAACCAGGAGCAGCGGCTCCGTGCCTCACCGCTCACTGCCCCGCTCAGAAAGCTCCACGTTTCGCTGCTGTTCCCTCACGCGTTGTCTGCGTACAGCGGTAGTAGTAGCTGTGGGATAACTCACACCCTCTCTGACACGAAGGCTTCTCAAACGCGGTGTTTCCTGAAAGAGGCAGGTGGAGCGGGGCTGCAGGCTCGGGAGGTGCAGGCCCCGGTGCCGGCCCCTCTGGCCCCCGCAGAGGCGATGCGGGGAACGGGCGGCTCTGGCGCTGCCCGGAGCCGTACCGAACGTGGTTCTCGCGGAGAGGACAAAGGACGCGCGGCAATGGGGGCGAACAGGGTTTGCCTCGGGGGCGACTGCTTCTCCTCAGTACCGCGCCGCTGAGAAGGCGGGGCTGGAGGAAAGCGCGGAGCGCCCCGTTATCTGCGGCTTCCCCTGTACACGAGGCGCGCCGACGCCGCCCGTTTCCCGGGGCCGCTGCCCGGTTGCCGAGGCGCCGAGGGACGGCGGCGCTTCGAGGCGCCCCGC